>NC_064631.1:444587331-444890362 GCF_023864275.1 Schistocerca cancellata
CGGACAGCTAGATTTGTTACTGGTAGGTTCGGAAAATCGCAGATGTTTTGGAGAGTTCGGGAACGCAAATGGAAGTGTCTGGACGGCAGGCGACGTTCTTTTCGAGGAACACTATTGAGAAAAAAGAGAAAAGGCATTTGAAGCTGATTGTAGAAGAGTTCTGTTGCCTCCAAAAGACACTATGTGATCAAAAGAATCCGGACACCCCCAAAAACATACATTTTTCATATTAGGTGCATTTTGCTGCCACCTACTGCCAGGTACTCCATACCAGCGACCTCAGTAGTCATTAGACATCATGAGAGAGCAGAATGGAGTCCTCCGTGGAACCCACGGACTTCGAACATGGTCAGGTGATTGGGTGTCACTTGTGTCATATTTCTGTATGCGAGATTTCCACACTCCTAAACATCCCTAGGTCCACTGTTTCCGATGTGATAGCGAAATGGGAACGTGAAGGGACAAGTACGGCACTAAAGAGTACAGGCCAACCTCGTCTGTTGACTGATAGAGACAGTTGACAGTTGAAGAGGGTCGTAATGTGTAATAGGCAGACATCTATCCAGACCATCACAGAGAAATTCCAAACTGCATCAGGATCTACTGCAAGCAGTTAGGCGGGAGGTGAGAAAACTTGTATTTCACGGTCGAGCGGCTGCTCATAAGCCACACATAACGGCGGTAAATGCCAAACGACGCGTCGTTTAGTGTAAGGAGCGTAAACATTGGACGATTGAACAGTGGAAAAACGTTGTGTGGAGTGACGAATTACGGTACATAATGTAATCGGATGGCAGGGTGTGGGTATGGCGAATGCCCGGCGAAACTCATCTGCCAACAGTAAAATTCGGAGGCGGTGGTATTGTGGTGTGGTCGTGTTTTTCATGGAGGGGGCTTGCACCCCTTGTTGTTTTGCGTGGTACTATCACAGCACAGGCCTACATTGATGTTTTAAGCACCTTCTTGCTTCCCACTGTTGAAGAGCAATTCGGGGATGGCGACTGTATCTTTCAACGCGATCAAGTATCTGTTCTTAGTGCGCGGACTGTGGCGGAGTTGTTACACGTCAGTAACATCCGTGTAATGGACTGTCCTGCACAGAGTCTGACCTGAATTCTGTAGAACACCTTTGGGATGTTTCGGAACGCTGAATTCATGCCACGCCTCACCGACCGAAATCGGAACCTCTCGTCAGTGCAGCACTCCGTGAAGGATGAGCTGCCATTCCCTAAGAAACCTTCCAGCACTTGATTGAATGTAGGCCTGGGAGAATGGAAGCTGTGATAGAGGCTAAGGGTGGGCCAACACCGTATTGAATTCCAGCATTACCGTTGGAGGGCGCCACGAACTCGTAAGTCATTTTCAGCCAGGTGTCCGGATACTTTTTATCACACAGTGTACACTGCGTGTAAGGCGTAAAGATCATGAAGATAAGATACAAGAAATTATGGCTGATTCGGAGGCATATAGACAGTCGTTTTTCGGTCTCCGTTTGCAATTGCAACAGGAAAGGAAATAATTAGTAGTATAATTAGTAGTGGTGCTGGTAACCTCCGCCATGCACGGTAAGGTGGTCTGCGGAGTATCGATGTAGATGTAGAGAACCTAGATATCGGACCAGGAATGTTGTATTGGGCTGAGTGCTATGTGAGTGAGAGTAAGGCAGCTTCTGCTGGTTTTGCTCTTTATATCTCTCCTTTGCTGCTGCAGTCACCCGTTGACATTCCACACACACACACACACACGCACGCACACACATACAAGGGAGAGGCGAGAGAAAGAGAGAAAGAAAGCTTGCCATGTGGAGAGCCGTGCTTCGCTTGCCGTGGGTGACTCCATCTCTTCGTCTACACTCCCGGCGGCCGAGTGGCCGACCGCGGAAAATGAGTTCATATTCCGGTGAGTGCTCGACGCAACGGCGGGGGCGTAAAAAGAAAGCACGCCCAGACGCCAGTCACTCCGCAGCTGTGGAGCTCATTTCTCGCTGCCGGGGGGAACGAAACAAGAAACATCGTTCACAATACATCTCATTTCTCCTGGCTTGTTTTCCTGCCTCCAGGGGGATAACCACTTGCGTGTCTGTTGCTGCGTAGTCTGGCATCACGGAAATATTTATAAAGTGTCGATCATCTAACTTGAATTGATTTGAAACGAATTATATTAAGATGGACCTAATCAGTTTCATTAAAGTTGTTTTATTGATCTATCTGGAAAACGCTGTAAGAAGAAGCGCCTAAGAAATAAATAAATTCAGTATTCATCCGCAAATCATTAAGAAAATGGCAGAAAATTTGGTGATTACAGACCTGCGTTATGGAGGAAGGAAGGTCTCAATTTGTATATGAAAAGAACCCTTGAAACAGCTACAAACATTTTTCCCTGAACTTTATTTGTAAACCAGTTGTGAAAAATTTGCTTCCTAAAACAACTTGCGATTAAATTTCTAGAAAAAAGTATTTTCAGTTGTCTCGTAGATAGAATATTTTCCTCTAACAAATGAATAAGGGAATTGTGGACTCAATCAAGGCACACAAACACGTGAAATTTATTCAAGAAAGGAAGGCGTGCTGCAAATAATGACTCCCAATTTTTATGTGTAAAAACTGACAATCTTTTGAAGTAAAACAAACTTTATTAACATTCTACATCTTTATTCGCCAGGTCTACATATTTATTTCTCAACGTAGTCATCCTGCCGACCAACATACATTACTGGCCAGGCCATTAAAATTGCTACACCACGAAGATGACGCGCTACAGACGCAAAATTTAACCGACAGGAACAAGATGCTGTGATATGCAAATGATAAGCTTTTCAGAGCTTTCACACAAGGTTGGCGCCGGTGGCGACACCTACAACGTGCTGACATGAGGAAAGTTTACAGCCGATGTCTCATACACAAACAGCAGTTGACGGCGTTGCCTGGTGAAACGTTGTTGTGATGCCTCGTGTAAGGAGGATTGTAGCCTATTGCGATTGTGGTTTATCGTATCGCGACATTGCTGCTCGCGTTGGTCGAGATCCAATGAGCGTTAGGAGAATATGGAATCGGTGGGTTCAGGAGGGTAATACGGAACGGCGTGTTGGATTCCCACGGCCTCGTATCAATAGCAGTCGAGATCACAGGCATCTTATTCGCAATGGCTGTAACGGATCGTGCAGCCACGACTCGATCCCTGAGTCAACAGACGGGGACGTTTGTAAGACAACAACCATCTGCACGAACAGCTCGACGGTGTTTGCAGCAGTATGGGCTATCAGCTCGGAGACCATGCCTGCGGTAACCCTTGACGCTGCATCACAGACAGGAGCGCCTGCGATAGTGTACTCAACGACGAACCTGGGTGACGAATGGCAAAACGTCATTTTCTCGGAGGAATCCAGGTTCTGTTTACAGCATCGTGGTGGTCGCGTCCGTGTTTGGCGACATCGCGATGAACGCACATTGGAAGCGTGTATTCGTCATCGCCATGCTGGCGTATCACCCGGCGTGATTGTATGGGATGCCATTGGTTATGCGTCTCTGTCACCTCTTGTTCGCACTGACAACACTTTGAACAGTGGACATTACAATTCGTATGTGTTACGACCCGTGGCTGTACCCGTCATCCGATCCCTGCGGAACCCTATATTTCAGCAGGATAATGCACGACCGCATGTTGCAGGTCCTTTACGGGCCTTTCTGGATACAGAAAATGTTCGACTGCTGCCCTAGCCAGCACCTTCTCCAGATCTCTCACCAATTGAAAACGTCTGGTCGATGGTGGCCGAGCTACTGGCTCGTCACAATACGCCAGTCACTACACTTGATGAACTGTGGTATCGTGTTGAAGCAGCATGGGCAGCTGTACCTGTACACGCCAGCCAAGCTATGTATGACTCAATGCCTATGCGTATCAAGGCCGTTATTACGACCATAGGTGGTTGTTCGGGGTACTGATTTCTCAGGATCTATGCACCCAAATTGCATGAAAACGTAATAACATGTCAGTTCTAGTATAATATATTTGTCCAATGAATACCCTTTTATCATCTGCATTTCTTCTTGGTGTAGCAATTTTAACGGCCAGTAGTGTATTTCTCCCAACGAGAAACCTGTTTGTTGATACCGTCATTGTAGAATGTTTCACCCACTTGACGGAGCCACAATCTCATCACTGCTTGCACCGCTTCACCACTATCATAGTGAAGTCCTGTAACGTGCTGTTTAAGTTCAGGAAACAGGTGTAAATCGGACGAGCCCTAGTTGGGACTGTATTTAGAATGACTGATGGCAATGAACCCAAGAGATCCAGATTTTGCAGCGGTCGTGTGTGGTCTGGCATTGTCACGCTGAACGAGATGGTGCCTGATGTGTAAACGAACTCATGTAATTCGAAAATCGTTTACAGCACGCTGTTTCTCTCTCAGCGTCATACTTATGCTACACACCACCTTATTGAACGTTGCAAAGGGGCGCCGTCTAGAGACAGAAAGCTGCAGATATGTAGAGGAGATCTAGAATGTTAATAACTAGTGTTTTCACATCAAAAATTGGGAGGCAATACTGTTCATGACGACATATTACGTGAAATGAAAAGATTTGTTTGACTGTAAGAAAAAGAGTCTGTGTGCTCTATCGGTATTTGACTCCACATATCTGCCCTTGGCAATTATGGCGCTCGCGCGTAGCCGCAGCGTTGGTAGTGAAATTTGATATTATTCTTCCTGTATGGAGTGTAAGTCTGTGGTTGGTAGCGTACAACCACGGTTGCCAGTCGCAACGTGGACTGATACAAATTAATACATATTATCTTTTTAGCCATCGTCGATATTTTACGTTCAGTAGTCAGTCGTCTAGCCAGCTATATGTGCCTTTTCATGAGTGTTGAATCGATAGCCGGCCTCTGTGGCCGAGCGGTTCTAGGCACTTCAGTCCGGAACCGCGCTGCTGCTACGGTCGCAGGTTTTAATCCTGCCTCGGACATGGATGTGTGTGATGTCATTAGGTTAGTTAGGTTTCAGTAGTTTTACGTCTAGTGGGCTGATGACCTCAGATGTTCAGTCCCTTCTTGCTTAGAGCCATTTGAACTATTTGTTAATCGTTAAACCGAAGTCCAATGGCAGTACAGACCCCATACGAAGATGCAGCATCGCTCATTATTGTTTTAAAAATGTAACACCATCCTACATTAACGTAACTGCATGCTGCAATAATGCAACTGCATGCTGCGTCTGCGAACAGAGAGACACACTAGAATGCGTATTGTTTCTACTTTAAGCAGTCTACCTCCGGCTCTCTTATGTTTTAGCTCGGCTCCTAGTCTTTTGCCCCTTTTCCTCTTGCGACTTGTGCCTGAGGGTCTCCCCCCCCCCCCCAATCCACTCTTAGTATTAGGCTTTCGCCCCTGTAGTACCATTGATCTTTTCCTACGAGAAATTTCCTATAACTTAAGGCTGCCCGACCCTGTTGCTAATGAGACTGGAGGGTCTCAGCTGGTCGCAGTGTGAACTCTAAACTGCAATAAAAACAAACATTATCTTCATTACATTAATGACTTTCTGCCGCTGCTTGAACCACATGTTCCATTCCTTCTATTTCCTACTCACCATCCTGTTCAATAGATTACACTTGACAAGTTGAACATAGCTCCCAGTACTGGGTTAGACAAATCGGAGAGGCCAAACTCTCCTCTGTAACCATTGTGTGAGAGGTGCTAGTCCTACAGCAAAGGCGAAAGGTCACTACGACGTTCGGACGGTACTGTCGAAACCTGCGGAAAGCTGACGTTTTAGGAAACGTCTAAGTTAGCCATAAAGTTTAAACTTGTACGAATTAATCACCACAGTGTGCACGCATGGAAAGAGAAAAGAATTAAATCTCAAATTACAACAGTAACACCAAAAAGCTTCTGATCAAAGTATAGTCCTCCGGAATGGTTTAGTCGCTATTGTATTACAAGGCTAGGACATAATAACAGGAATGTAAAAAAAGCTATGAGAACCGGGCGTGAGTCGTGCTTCGGTAGCTCAGATGGTAGAGCACTTGCCCGCGAAAGGCAAAGGTCCCGAGTTCGAGTCTCGGTCGGGCACACAGTTTTAATCTGCCAGGAAGTTTCATATCAGCACACACTCCGCTGCAGAGTGAAAATCTCATTCTGGAAACAGGAATGTAGTTGCTACTGTAAGTTCTCGCAACAGAGACTGTGTTGCCGTTAGATTTCACACGGAAATTTGAAGGGCCGCGACAACAGGGCCTTCACCGTATCGTGTGGGCGGGAATGCAGAGCGGAACGGTAAGACAAGAAGCATGCATAGATACATTTCTGTGGCCACCGGCTAGCGGACGGCTGGGATAGAGAACGTGTTGTTTCATGGATGCAAGTACGGCACTTCCAGTCAGGTTTCAGGAAAGCAGTCGGCGCACTTAGTGGGGCGAGAGAACATGGGTTAAACTGGAGCTGTGTGTGTGTGTGTGTGTGTGTGTGTGTGTGTGTGTGTGTGTGTGTGTGTGCGTCGTGGAAATATGCAATCGCACTGTGTATTTGACTATATTAATTTACGCTAGAGTGTTTATGTGACTGATTTTGAGAAGAGGATTGAAGATGGATTGTAGATTTTGTGACGGCAGTCAGTGAATTTAAATGCTTTGTCTTATCGTTGCAAATGTACCTGAGTACTAGACTGCTCGACTTTTGTCAGACATACTAGTAATGCTGATTACCTCGCTGTGTACAATTCGTCAAGGCCATGGGTTCTGTTATCTGACAATGAATGATTCAAATGGCTCTGAGCACTATGGGACTTAAGATCTGTCATCAGTCCCCTAGAACTTAGAACTACTTAAACGTAACTAACCTAAGGACGTCACTCACATCCATGCCCGAGGCAAGATTCGAACCTGCGACAGTAGCGGTCGCGCGGTTCCAGACGGAAGCGCCTAGAACCGCTTGCCACCTCGGCCGCCTATCTGACACTGAGTTTCCTCTTTATTCTATTGGATACTTGTATTTGGTTGTCTGCTTTCATCTGAATTCCTTGTAATAGTGTAAAATTATTTTCTGCTTTCAATATTTTAAGTATTACTAAGGGGTGCATTTTTGTACAGTGGAGTATCTTTTTAAATACAGAAATTCAAAATCTGAAAAAAAGGCTCTGAGCACTAGGGGACTTAACATCTGAGGTCATCAGTCCCCTACGCTTAGAACTACTTAAACCTAACTAACCTTAGGACATCACACACATCCATGCCCGAGGCAGGATTGGAACCTGCGACCGTAGCGGTCGAGCGGTTCCAGACTGAAGCGCCTAGATCCGCTAGGTCACAACGACCGGCCACCATTATCTGATTTTCATATTTTTGGTTATTACTGCTTTTATTGTTTGGGATCGTTTCGTGGAGGTGTGTTCCGTCTTTGCAACTAAATGAAACGTACTTTGTCTTTTGCCATACGATTTTCGCTTGTTTGCTTAAGAATCATCTTCAGTGGCCTGTATTAACCTTTGATTTTTATATCTTTAATAAACGCATTATGTAGCAGTTACAGGTCTGTTGCAGTGTTACTTTTTCTCATCTTCTTCCCTTATTTTTCAGATTACAAACAATTTTTGCAGCATAAGTTTCATGAGCTTGAACAATCGTTTGGTATTACTTACGATTTCCAATGTTGCTGGTTCTTGTCTGTGGTCGTGGAGATGTGTTTACTCGGTCCCCACACTCCAGATTGCCAGATTGCCGATTATGGCAAAAGACTAAGACAAAATGTTTTTCCTTTAGCTATAGAGATGGAACATACCTACACGAATTTTGCACCAAATAAGGAATGACAGAAAAAGGCAAAAAATAACGAAATTATTGTTGTTTTGGCTATGCAGGTCATCGATTTAAACTTAAAAACATTTTAAAGATGTCCTATAAACAGAGAATTTGTGTGATTGGTAAATATACACTCCTGGAAATTGAAATAAGAACACCGTGAATTCATTGTCCCAGGAAGGGGAAACTTTATTGGCACATTCCTGGGGTCAGATACATCACATGATCACACTGACAGAACCACAGGCACATAGACACAGGCAACAGAGCATGCACAATGTCGGCACTAGTACAGTGTATATCCACCTTTCGCAGCAATGCAGGCTGCTATTCTCCCATGGAGACGATCGTAGAGATGCTGGATGTAGTCCTGTGGAACGGCTTGCCATGCCATTTCTACCTGGCGCCTCAGTTGGACCAGCGTTCGTGCTGGACGTGCAGACCGCGTGAGACGACGCTTCATCCAGTCCCAAACATGCTCAATGGGGGACAGATCCGGAGATCTTGCTGGCCAGGGTAGTTGACTTACACCTTCTAGAGCACGTTGGGTGGCACGGGATACATGCGGAAGTGCATTGTCCTGTTGGAACAGCAAGTTCCCTTGCCGGTCTAGGAATGGTAGAACGATGGGTTCGATGACGGTTTGGATGTACCGTGCACTATTCAGTGTCCCCTCGACGATCACCAGTGGTGTACGGCCAGTGTAGGAGATCGCTCCCCACACCTTGATGCCGGGTGTTGGCCCTGTGTGCCTCGGTCGTATGCAGTCCTGATTGTGGCGCTCACCTGCACGGCGCCAAACACGCATACGACCATCATTGGCACCAAGGCAGAAGCGACTCTCATCGCTGGAGACGACACGTCTCCATTCGTCCCTCCATTCACGCCTGTCGCGATACCACTGGAGGCGGGCTGCACGATGTTGGGGCGTGAGCGGAAGACGGCCTAACGGTGTGCGGGACCGTAGCCCAGCTTCATGGAGACGGTTGCGAATGGTCCTCGCCGATACCCCAGGAGCAACAGTGTCCCTAATTTGCTGGGAAGTGGCGGTGCGGTCCCCTACGGCACTGCGTAGGATCCTACGGTCTTGGCGTGCATCCGTGCGTCGCTGCGGTCCGGTCCCAGGTCGACGGGCACGTGCACCTTCCGCCGACCACTGGCGACAACATCGATGTACTGTGGAGACCTCACGCCCCACGTGTTGAGCAATTCGGCGGTACGTCCACCCGGCCTCCCGCATGCCCACTATACGCCCTCGCTCAAAGTCCGTCAACTGCACATACGGTTCACGTCCACGCTGTCGCGGCATGCTACCAGTGTTAAAGACTGCGATGGAGCTCCGTATGCCACGGCAAACTGGCTGACACTGACGGCGGCGGTGCACAAATGCTGCGCAGCTAGCGCCATTCGACGGCCAACACCGCGGTTCCTGGTGTGTCCGCTGTGCCGTGCGTGTGATCATTGCTTGTACAGCCCTCTCGCAGTGTCCGGAGCAAGTATGGTGGGTCTGACACACCGGTGTCAATGTGTTATTTTTTCCATTTCCAGGAGTGTATAATCAGTAAAAAATAAATAAACAATGAATAATCAATCTCAAACTAGTTCTACCAGTCCCACAACCTCCGTTACAGAGCCATGCGAGAAACGTTTCTGCCAACGTAGGACACGTAACGGGGTTACAGGATGAACTGTTGAGGTCAGATACTACACTCACTTGATCATCACGTTCACATAACTTACGTAAGAGGTATATTCTGAATGAAAGATACAAGAGTTGTAGCGTCGCCAGGCGGCTTTCAGCGCGCCCAAGATACAAAGTGGTCTCGGTCGGGGGAGGGTGTTGAGTGCAGTAAACGGCCTCATGCAACGGCCAGTGCGTGGCATCGCCCAGTCGAGCAGTCGGCAGCTGAGGCGAGGTAACATTGTCAGCGCTCCGCCGGAGCAGCGTAACTTCAAACCACCAGACAGGTGGCTGTGAGCACTATGGGACTTAACAGCTGTGGTCATCAGTCCCCTAGAACTTAGAACTACTTAAACCTAACTAACCTAAGGACATCACACACATCCAAGCCCGAGGCAGGATTCGAATCTGCGACCGTAGCAGTCGCGCGGTTCCGGGCTGCGTGCCTAGAACCGCGAGACCACCACGGCCGGCAGGTGGGCAGCACGCCACTGTCAGGGTATCAGCGGAAATGTCTCACATTGGCTTGAATGACTGCGCAAAGCTGTTCTAGGCGCTTCAGTCTGGAACCACGCGGCTGCTATGGTTGCAGGTTCGAATCATTAAGAATGGGGCATGGATGTGTGTGATGACCTTAGGTTAGTTAGGTTTACGTCGTTCTAAGTCTAGGGGGCTGATGACCTCAAATGTTAAGTCCCATAGCGCTTAGAGCCATTTTTTAATTTTATTTTTTTGACTGCACGACTCAGTGCGGAAACGGCGCGTGTACGTAGAGGTGAACTGCGGACCCCAGCGTAGGCAGCAGCGACAGTAGGCAGCAAGGAAAAATTGCAGTAGTAGAGTGTGCTCACACATGTCAGGCGGCAGATCGGCAGCTAATCAGGCAGAGGTGCCAACCGTGGACCCCAGGAAGACGCCCTAAAGCCGGTAGAGGTCAGCCAGTATATGGTTCCCCTAGCTGAAGCTGTGGTCGAGTGGTTCTAGGCGCTTCAGTTCGAACCACGGGGCTGCTACGCTCGCAGGTTCGAATCCTGTCTAGGGCATGGATGTATGTGATGTCCTTAGGTTAGTTAGGTTTAAGCAGTTCTAAGTATCTGATGACCTCAGATGTTAAGTCCTATAGTGCTTGGAGCCATTTGAAACATTTTTGATTGTCATGCATTTACGCTCGTAGTTGTCTGCAGGTGGTGACAGACACTGCGTAGCTGTATTGGGCTGTGTTCATGACGGTTCCGAACACCAATGTTTCGCGAATCCATCAGTCGTGATCAGGATGGAACAACGGTTAAATTTTGCTACAAGGAGTAGCCCGGTTCCGGACCTGGACGTGTCGGAATCGAAGTCGACGTTGCTACAACTCGCTTCCGTACTTCAAAGGATGTCAGTGTACTAGTATGTGCCTTAAGCCATATCAGGAAATCAAGGACAACCTAAAGCAGAAATCCTGAAAGGGCATCTGAACGTCCGTCCTTCCAAATGGCAGTCACTCACCACAGTTCCACCTACTTCGGTTTCGTACAGTGTGACGTACATTCGAAAGTGATCACCTTGCATACCTACCACCTCCTCGAATATCTCTGTGCAAAGTCCTTGACAACACCAAGCCAAAGACTGAAGTGCAGGAGGTCAGTCGCTGGAAATATGTAAATTTCATACACGTATATTCCTGCGATATTTAAGGGAAAAACTGGCTTCAGTCCGGCATCGCAACGCTTCCCTGTCCTGCATTCCTACGATGTGGTTAGAAATACTTGTCCAAGTCTGCATATCGTCCTCCATTGTAGTTCGTTCCAAAAACGGTACCTCGACGCTATGTTAAGAACCAAGCTATTGGCGATGTCTTCATCCAATAGCAGAGATTTACAGCCATCACACACTCATTCAGTCATCTGTGATGTTTCGACGACACAAATAAATTACAGCACCATTGGTTGTATGGTGATAAATGTGCGTGGAATTATGCTTTAATGTCATATTTGACATCGTTGTGGATTGCTTTTCTTACTAACTGCTATTTCCTTCAGTGCAACCGGTTGCCAAATGCTAATTTTACGCAGCATGTTAGTGATGACGTGATATTTAACATTATTGTTTACTTTCCTGCCTAAAAGCTGTTTCTGCAAGTTTTCTTAGCAGACGAAGAACAGTGTACCTTAAACTCTAGAAATGAATAAAGTTTCTGTTCTGATATGTCGATAGTTCCTTTCAGTTAGGGTGGGGGTCGAGAAGAGGGGTATTGTCTGAAAAAAACCGGATTATGACGTGTGGAAATTACCATTCCTGAGTAGAGTAGTGTGATTATTAGATAAGGTCATAGCAATTCTTACGATGTAAGCATTGGTAACACATCAAATAATTTGTTCCAAGATTCAGTGAAATAACGTATCTTCGATTACGTACTGGACATGTAGTAGCAAAAGGGATATGTGATGTGTTGTTCAGAATGTTTAAGGTTTGACAAAATTTCTAGATCAGCAGTGTTAAAGTGAAGGCTCACTTTCATTGTTTTCAGAACCTGAAGAATTCATTACCTTATTCTTGTGTCTGTTACCCAGGTACAACTAATCAAATACCAGTGAGATGTACAGGGCAATTACAAGTTACTGGGCCTATTTTCATAATATGGACCGAGATGGCACAGTTGTTAAAGCACTGGATACGCTATCGGAAGAAGCTGAAAGGAGTATACAGGGGCACACTTGTATGCGGCACCAGAATAAGATAGGAATATTGATAAATTAAAATGAACCTAGTCTACTACAAACGATGAATGTCTGTGATGGGCTCGATAATGCGGATCGATGACTCTGCGCGAAAGCAGACCCAAATATACCCCTTTTTTGGAGTAAGAGAATTCTGGGCACACAGTTGTCGGTAGCTGTCAGTGGGGGAAAGACAATAGAGTAGGCAGTTTTGTAGTGTGCTGTTTGAAGTCACCAAGAGTTAAATTAATGTAGGTACGTCAATATTGGTGAACGTGGAAGCAGAACTCTTCATACAACCAACGGTAAGATATTAAATAAATATGATTTCAGTTTTTCTGCCAGCGCGTTAGTATAGATGAGTTGGCTGATAATTTGTAATTTTTGAGTATTCCCAGAATGAACGTAAACCATTTTCACAAAAAGGCCAGTTAGATACTTCACTTTGTATTGCTTGTATGATTTGTTAACAGAGCTGTATGTAATTTGATGACTGGCATTTATGATGGTTTAATGAAGTTAGATAATGCTTGCTGTTTAAATCCTAATGTTTGTGAATGAATTGTCAGTAATGTAACTTCAATTGTCAGATGTTTGTGGAAAGCCAGCCTGAACTTGCCATGTTATTTTGCTAGAAAAATCTCAATGTTAGTAATTCACCATAATCAGTACCGCCTCCCCGTCCAGGTCCAATATTTTTTAAAGAGGTTGGATTTGCTCAAATGTTCTCGTTTATCAGCCAAATGAATTTCATGTGCATTTTCAGTATTATGGCCAGCACTGCACACTGCTGAGCCTGTAGCTAGCATTCTTTTTTTTTTGTGAGAGACCTGAATATATCGCGTTCCACCATTGCTGCTCTAGAGTTAAGTCAATTTTGTTTATTTGTTATGTGCGCAGGGGTCAAAGTAATCAGTTTTGAACAGGGCCAGATGGAAAATTTGGAAATTAGTCGTAAGGTCTTATGGGACCAAACAGCTGAGGTCATCGGTCCTTAAGCTTAAACACTACTTAATCTAACTTAAACTAACTTAGTCTAAACACGACGCACACACTCATGCCGAAGGAGGACTCGAACATCCGGCGGGGGGAGCCGCGCATTCGTGTCAGATGATTCACTACCTAAGGGGCTGAATGTATTTTACAGTGACTGTCTTTCTTTATTGATATTGGGAGCTGCATTTCCCAATCAATTCTTGTAAAGTTTTGCTAACAATAACACAGAGTAAGCACACCACTTGCGCTTACAACACGCAACGCGACAATTCGAGTTCAGTACTCATTCCACAGATAAAACATTCTTTCATCGTAATCGTAAAGTTTATTATTTCATTTTTTTAAAGAACGTTACAAAGCGAGATTGAAAGCCTCAGCCGGCATCTTCATATAATTCACCTTGATTCATGTGAAGTGATTAATATAATGACAGAATGTTCTTCCTTAGGTGGACCGTGCAGGTATTCTTCCCTGTAATTGTACTTTTTGGGCTTATGATCCATGTTGTGGCGTTTCAGTATCCTCACGCGCCGACGTACACGACTCTTAACGTAATTGTTTATTTCATCTTTTTACTTTCCTGCAACATCTGATAGATGCATGACACGTATGATAATTCTGGAGTGCGGGACGACAAAGTTGCGTGCGGCCGGCGAGACAGTTGTGGCGTCCTGCAGTACAGTAGAGTACCAGTCTGCTTGCGGAAGTAGTAAGGTTCAGTGTGGTATCTAACGACCATGAATTTTTGATTTATGGGTCGTGTTATACAACTATATGCTAAGTTGCTAAGGTGTTTGTGGGGAATACATGCAGTGCATGTCATCTGTAAAACTGACTTATGTCCGATCGTATACAAGAAGAATGACAATAATGAATGGTAAGCAGAGTCACGTTTACTACCCAAGAAAAAAGAAAAAGGAATTAATTCGGTGCTATTCTGTTTTTAAAAGAGGCTGGTAGCGATATAATCTCTAATGAGATCCCCATCAACTCTAATCCTCATTGCTTTTATGAAGATATATTTTCACCAAAACCATACACATAAGGAAGAGAGACATTATCATTCAATGCAGCCACTGATTATTATTTTTTTGCTACCAAGACTCCGGACTGTTGTCAAACATTACTGGAAGAAACGTTATTGTATTTAAATGTACATGAAGCTGTGTTGAAAGATGGGCCTATCTAATGGATTTAAAGTACTGGAAAAATCCTGTGCAGAGTCACTACATCAAAGGTTCGTGTAGTATAGACTAGCGTTGGCGACAACAAGAATTTAAGCATGGACTCCAAAAAGAAGGGTTTAATTTTCGTGCAAATATTGACAAATACGTGCGACTCTGGGTACGTCACATTCATTGGTTCGTATTCTCGTTTTATTGAATGACTAATGGCATAAAGAATTAGTGTGGGTTTTGGCACAACGGATTACGCGAGTCTAAATGTGCACACCATGGGAGGTAACGTATTGGACTTCTTAATAGGTTTGGTAGTATCGTACTTCTCTCAGTTTGCTCATTACCTTCCTTAAATCTGCTTTAATACTACCTGTGCGTTGTTCACTCTGGAGAACATACAGGTGGGGTCGAACGGGTAATTGTTGGGGCAGTAGTAAAATCATTTACGTGATCAGCAAAACTCCTTTTATCACGAATGGCGACCAGTGACTCACCTAAAATCATAGGACACCCATCAACAACTCTTTGAAAAACTTTTATTAATCAATGTTCATGGCCCAAACAGAAGCACTTAATCATAATTATTGAATAGGTGGTCCCTTAATCCTCGGAGTACCAGTGTTTTTCACCTGAAACCACCATTTTATTAAATGTTTTGAATACCTTGTCTTTCGCATGACACCTTCGTTGCTATTGCAAAGCAGTGGCATCTAGTGGTACACTGAGATACTCCTACGAATCTAGTGCGTTCCAGCAGTCACTTAACAGCGTTCTAAGCAACAGATCGTGGTACATCGTTGTATGGGCTAGTGACATGTGTTTTTTATAGTGATAATAATGTAGTGGTAATATTGAGGAGATCTTTGATAGTGAAGCAATTGTATCTAAAGTTGTTGTTGTTGCGGTCTTCAGTCCTGAGACTGGTTTGATGCAGCTCTCCATGCTACTCTATCCTGTGCAAGCTTCTTCATCTCCCAGTACCTACTGCAACCTACATCCTTCTGAATCTGCTTAGTGTAATCATCTCTTGGTCTCCCTCTACGATTTTTACCCTCCACGCTGCCCTCCAATGCTAAATTTGTGATCCCTCGATGCCTCAGAACATGTCCTACCAACCGATCCCTTCTTCTAGTCAAGTTGTGCCACAAACTTCTCTTCTCCTCAATCCTATTCAATACCTCGTCATTAGTTACGTGATCTACCCACCTTATCTTCAGCATTCTTCTGTAGCACCACATTTCGAAAGCTTCTATTCTCTTCTTGTCCAAACTAGTTATCGTCCATGTCTCACTTCCATACATGGCTACACTCCATACAAATACTTTCAGAAACGACTTCCTGACACCTAAATCTATATTCGATGTTAACAAATTTCTCTTCTTGAGAAACGCTTTCCTTGCCATTGCCAGTCTACATTTTATATCCTCTCTACTTCGACCATCATCGGTTATTTTACTCCCTAAATAGCAAAACTCCTTTACTACTTTAAGTGTCTCATTTCCTAATCTAATTCCCTCAGCATCACCCGACTTAATTTGACTACATTCCATTATCCTCGTTTTGCTTTTGTTGATGTTCATCTTATATCCTCCTTTCAAGACACTGTCCATTCCGTTCAACTGCTCTTCCAAGTCCTTTGCTGTCTCTGACAGAATTACAATGTCATCGGCGAACCTCAAAGTTTTTACTTCTTCTCCATGAATTTTAATACCAACTCCGAATTTTTCTTTTGTTTCCTTTACTGCTTGCTCAATATACAGATTGAATAACATCGGGGAGAGGCTACAACCCTGTCTCACTCCTTTCCCAACCACTGCTTCCCTTTCATGCCCCTCGACTCTTATAACTGCCATCTGGTTTCTGTACAAATTGTAAATAGCCTTTCGCTCCCTGTATTTAACCCCTGCCACCTTCAGAATTTGAAAGAGAGTATTCCAGTCAACATTGTCAAAAGCTTTCTCTAAGTCTACAAATGCTAGAAACGTAGGTTTGCCTTTTCTTAATCTTTCTTCCAAGATAAGTCGTAAAGTCAGTATTGCCTCACGTGTTCCAACATTTCTACGGAATCCAAACTGATCTTCCCCGAGGTCGGCTTCTACCAGTTTTTCCATTCGTCTGTAAAGAATTCGCGTTAGTATTTTGCAGCTGTGACTTATTAAACTGATTGTTCGGTAATTTTCACATCTGTCAACACCTGCTTTCTTTGGGATTGGAATTATTATATTCTTCTTGAAGTCTGAGGGTATTTCGCCTGTCTCATACATTGTGCTCACCAGATGGTAGAGTTTTGTCATGACTGGCTCTCCCGAGGCCATCAGTAGTTCTAATGGAATGTTGTCTACTCCCGGGGCCTTGTTTTAACTCAGGTCTTTCAGTGCTCTGTCAAACTCTTCACGCAGTATCTTATCTCCCATTTTATCTTCATCTACATCCTCTTCCATTTCCATAATATTGTCCTCAAGTACATCGCCCTTGTATAAACCCTCTATATACTCCTTCCACCTTTCTGCTTTCCCTTCTTTGCTTAGAACTGGGTTGCCATCTGAGCTCTTGATATTCATACAAGTGGTTCTCTTCTCTCCAAAGGTCTCTTTAATTTTCCTGTAGGCAGTATCTATCTTACCCCTAGTGAGACAAACCTCTACATCCTTACATTTGTCCTCTAGCCATCCCTGCTTAGCCATTTTGCACTTCCTGTCGATTTCATTTTTGAGACGTTTGTATTCCTTTTCGCCTGCTTCATTTACTGCATTTTTATATTTTCTCCTTTCATCAATTAAATTCAATATTTCTTCTGTTACCCAAGGATTTCTATTAGCCCGCGTCTTTTTACCTACTTGATCGTCTGCTGCCTTCACCACTTCATCCCTCAGAGCTACCCATTCTTCTTCTACTGTATTTCTTTCCCCCATTCCTGTCAATTGTTCCCTAATGCTCTCCCTGAAACTCTCTACAACCTCTGGTTCTTTCAGTTTATCCAGGTCCCATCTCCTTAAATTCCCACCTTTTTGCAGTTTCTTCAGTTTCAATCTGCAGTTCATAACCAATAGATTGTGGTCAGAATCTAAAGTTACTGTAAGATAAATTTGAATTTATACTACTACTGTTATGAGTTGTTTCGAAATGAAACAAATGGAGCAGTACGTACTTTTGAAGTAAACTTACTAAATTTTATCCCCATTTCTCTTGTTATTTAGGATTAAAATTTGTTTTAAGCATTATGAGTTCATGGAAGTTTCGAGATGTGCGACTGAATTTAGGAAACATGTGACATTGCATTCACATATACACTCCTGGAAATGGAAAAAAGAACACATTGACACCGGTGTGTCAGACCCACCATACTTGCTCCGGACACTGCGAGAGGGCTGTACAAGCAATGATCACACGCACGGCACAGCGGACACACCAGGAACCGCGGTGTTGGCCGTCGAATGGCGCTAGCTGCGCAGCATTTGTGCACCGCCGCCGTCAGTGTCAGCCAGTTTGCCGTGGCATACGGAGCTCCATCGCAGTCTTTATCGCTGGTAGCATGCCGCGACAGCGTGGACGTGAACCGTATGTGCAGTTGACGGACTTTGAGCGAGGGCGTATAGTGGGCATGCGGGAGGCCGGGTGGACGTACCGCCGAATTGCTCAACACGTGGGGCGTGAGGTCTCCACAGTACGTCGATGTTGTCGCCAGTGGTCGGCGGAAGGTGCACGTGCCCGTCGACCTGGGACCGGACCGCAGCGACGCACGGATGCACGCCAAGACCGTAGGATACTACGCAGTGCCGTAGGGGACCGCACCGCCACTTCCCAGCAAATTAGGGACACTGTTGCTCCTGGGCTATCGGCGAGGACCATTCGCAACCGTCTCCATGAAGCTGGGCTACGGTCCCGCACACCGTTAGGACGTCTTCCGCTCACGCCCCAACATCGTGCAGCCCGCCTCCAGTGGTGTCGCGACAGGCGTGAATGGAGGGACGAATGGAGACGTGTCGTCTTCAGCGATGAGAGTCGCTTCTGCCTTGGTGCCAATGATGGTCGTATGCGTGTTTGGCGACGTGCAGGTGAGCGCCACAATCAGGACTGCATACGACCGAGGTACACAGGGCCAACACCCGGCATCATGGTGCGGGGAGCGATCTCCTACACTGGCCGTACACCACTGGTGATCGTCGAGGGGACACTGAATAGTGCACGGTACAGCCAAACCGTCATCGAACCCATCGTTCTACCATTCCTAGACCGGCAAGGGAACTTGCTGTTCCAACAGGAAAATGCACGTCCGCATGTATCCCGTGCCACCCAACGTGCTCTAGAAGGTGTAAGTCAACTACCCTGGCCAGCAAGATCTCCGGATGTGTCCCCCATTGAGCATGTTTGGGACTGGATGAAGCGTCGTCTCACGCGGTCTGCACGTCCAGCACGAACGCTGGTCCAACTGAGGCGCCAGGTGGAAATGGCATGGCAAGCCGTTCCACAGGACTACATCCAGCATCTCTACGATCGTCTCATGGGAGAATAGCAGCCTGCATTGCTGCGAAAGGTGGATATACACTGTACTAGTGCCGACATTGTGCATGCTCTGTTGCCTGTGTCTATGTGCCTGTGGTTCTGTCAGTGTGATCATGTGATGTATCTGACCCCAGGAATGTGTCAATAAAGTTTCCCCTTCCTGGGACAATGAATTCACGGTGTTCTTATTTCAATTTCCAGGAGTGTATGGCGTGACATAATGGTGGTTGAAAAATGTATGTCCCAGTGGTTCCAAAGTGAAACAAAAAATTTAAAACAATTGACTGTTTATTTTTCTTCTTGTATTCTTTGCCTATTCTGAAAATAAAGGTTATTTTTGTGAAAAAATTTAAAATCATTTTCCAAAGTGAAACCACCTCCTTGAAATTGTCTACTTTTTGCCAATTTCTTGTTGTATTCGTTGCTTATTAAGATGATAGATATCAGTTTTGTGAAAAGTTGCAGAATTATTTTTTATATGTGGGTGATGTCTTTTCATTCAGACATGCAGACACCAATTTCAATCATCAGTTGTACACAATACACGACGAAAGAAATATCCGACATTTAGCTGCAAGTAGTGGAGTATTGATATTCAGAGACCATAGTGTCAAGAGTGTGCCGAGAATATCAAATTTTGAGTCATTATCTCTCACTACAATGCAGTGGCTGATGGCATTCACTTAACGACCGAGAGCAGTGGGGTTTCTCTAGAAATGTCAGTACTAACAGAGAAGCACCACTTCATGCAATAACGGAAGATATCAATGTGGGAAGTACTACGAACGCATCCGTTGGGACAATGCGGTGAAATTTGGTGTTGATGGGCTATGGTAGCAGACGACCGACGCTATTGCCTTTGCTAACAGCACTACATGGCTTGCAGCTCCTCCACGGGGCTCATGACTCTAGTGGTTGGACCATAGACGACTGGAAAACTGAGGCCTCGTCAGATGAGTGCCGAATTCAGCTGGTAAGAGCTGATGATAGGGTTCGAGAGACTAGAAGGCTCAACGAAGCCATGGACCCAAGTTGTCAACAAGGTAGTGTGCAAGCTAGTCTTTGTTCCTTAACGGTGCGGGCTGTGTTTACATGGAATGGAATGGATCTTCTGGTCGAATTGAACCGATCATTAACTGGAAATGGTTATGTTCGGCTACTTGGAAACCACTTTTACCGATTAACGGACTCCATGATCCCAAACAACGATGGAATTTTTATGGATGACATTCGCCTTGTCACTGTGATCACGATTGTTTGCAATTGGTTTGAAAAACATTCGAGACAGTGCGAGCGAATGATTTGGCCACGAAGATCGATCGACATGAATCCCACGGAACACTTTTGGGACATAATCGATAGGTCAGTTCGTGCACAATATTCAGCACTGTCAACATATTCGGAATTATGGACAGCTGTAGAGGCAGTATGGCTGAATTCTTCTGCAGGGGACTTCCAGTGACTTGTTGACCAGATGTCTCGTCGAACTGCTGCACTAAACAGGGCAAAAGGATTTCCGACACAGCAGTAGGAGGTATCCCACGGATCCTGTCACCTGAGGATATGCCCGTGCTCCGCTTTGTACGTGACAGGGCTGACTCGTAGCAGTGGTAGTTGGTGGTCCATGTCGACTGAGGATGTTCGCGCGCTCCACTTCGACATAACATTGCTGAGAGGTGTGGCCTCTCCTGCGGAGAGTTAGCAGTGCCATCACAATGGTTCGGGACTTGGCTATCTACTACCTTACCGCTGAAAGAAGCAAGCCTATTTGTGGTACGGTTTCTTGCGCACACTGTGGGCTACGATGATATCTTTTGATAACAGGCATTACTTGTGTGCATCCTGGTTCTCTCACGTCATCTTGATGTTTGTATCATTGTTTCGGTCTAACGTTGTGGGTGAAAGACACTCATTTGTGTCTGATACCAAAAATATCTTCGTAACAGCACATCACCTGCAGTGCCTTTCCTGGGCTCGTGATCATAGTGGTTGGACCCTAGACGATTGGAAAACCGTAGCCTGGTCAGATGAGTTCCGATTTCAGTTAGTAAGAGCCGATGGTAGCGTAAGGCGTGTAGCGCACACTCCACGAAGTCGTAGACTGAAGTTGCCAACAAGGCACTATGCAAGCTGGTGGTGGCTCCATAATGGTGTGGGCTGTGTTTACGTGGAATGGAATGGGTCCTCTGATCCAACTGAAACGACCATTGACTTGAAGTGGTTATGTTTGGCTACTTGGAGACCATTTGTAAGCCATTCATGGACTTCATGTTCCCAAGTAACGATGTGCCATGAAACTGGGCCACATTTATTCACCATTAGTATGGACAGTTTAGGCGAATGGTTTAGCCACCAAGATCACTCGAAATCCGTCCCATCAAACATACGTGGGACATAATCGAGAGGTCAGTTCGTGCTCGAAATCTGCACTGGCAACACTTTCGCAGTTATGGACAGTGTAGGGGCAGCTTGGCTTAGTATTTCTGCAGGCGACTTCCAATCAGCTGTTGAGCCACTGCCACATGGAGTTGCTGCCCTAGACGAGGTGAAAGGTGGTGGGATATGGTATTAGGAGGTACCCCAGAATTTCGTCATTTCTGTGTCAGGTGCCCTGAATGCCAGTCTCTCAGTGGTGAGTGGTCAGAATGTTTCGGCACATCAGTGCATGTTTATGAGCGAACGAATTCCTGCGCAGATACCATCCAAATCATTGAAGGAAAGAAATTCTGCAATCTCACCACTAGCACCGTCTGAGTATCTGACAAAGGCAGATTCAGCTGTGTGCCTGTCAAATGAGCACATAGTATGTTATTGTAGGGTGCACAGTGATAACATGTGAACTCTGAAAAGGGAAATGCCACCGCAGTGAAAGAACAGAGACCACCACATGCAGTGAACCCACTGGGAGGTGAAACTTTCGCTCGCCGTTTAGATGAGGTGGCGCGCTCGCTGTTCCGTCAGTGGGAATAGTTTGCGGCGGGGCGCAGCCGGGGTGGCCTGTTAATTGCCCGCTGTCGGGTGGGCCACGCCACGGCCCCAGAATTTCTGGCCGCCAGAGCCGCAAACGCGACCCGGCGCCGGCCCACTGGAGCGCACGGTGTCCAGTCAGCCGGCAGCCGGCCCGGCCGTGCCCCGCCCGCGGCGGGCCGCGCCTCACTGGGTGCGGGCGCCCGCCTTGCCGCCCGCCCCCGCCCACCCCTGGCCACCCCCGCCCGCCACAGCTTGCCATCGCCCGCCTCCGCTCGCCTCTGCCCGCCTCCACCCGCTCTCTCTCACCACACACCCTTCCTGCCCTGCTGCCGCAGGCCTTCACCTATGTCCTGTGACGCACGGCTGTCGATATGGCGCTAACCCGCCTACATTATACATACACTGTTCTCTTCAAAGTCTCTTTGTCTCACACCATCTATATGCAGCAGAGCACAAAACGTTCCGCAACGTACTGTGCCCGCAGAGAGCTTGCTTTTTTCTCATTGACTTTATGTTGCTGTATTTTTCTTCGTTACTAGCTTTTGGCCCCTGGCTTTGCCTGTGTACTAATGTGCCACATGTATTTCACTATATATGTATGTATAACGTTTCAAAGTCTTGGCCATCGTTTAAAGCTGAACATCAGTCATAGAGGACAACTCTCGTTACACAAAAAATGATCGATGATGCTCCCCAGCGACACTAGGCATCTTTTATAACTGGCTATGCTCCTTAGGGATGGCACAGTGTTGGCACTATGAAATGGTTCAAATGGCTCTGAGCACTATGGGACTCAACTGCTGAAGTTATTAGTCTCCTAGAACTTAGAACTAGTTAAACCTAACTAACCTAAGGACATCACAAACATCCATGCCCGAGGCAGGATTCGAACCTGCGACCGTAGCGGTCTTGCGGTTCCAGACTGCAGCGCCTTTAACCGCACGGCCACGTCGGCCGGCTGGCTCTATGAAGTATTTGTTTATATTCTATGTACGTTGGCTACAAAGCAGTCATCTGCTTGGCATTAAAGTAATACGCTGAACTTATAAACTATCTTTCGCCACTTAAAACAGTCACTTTAAGGATTTCATTTTTCAAATGATGTTATCAATTTACTGGGATTTGTAGTAATGAAGATGTAACACTCCATGCTATCATTCCTTGATATATGAAGTAAAGATGGAAACATCTGTATATTTCAAGTATATTAACATACTTAATCTATATTTCTTTACATATCTCTTCCATATCTGCGCCTGCCGGAGTGGCCGAGCGGTTCGAGGCGCTACAGTCTGGAACCGCGCGACCGCTACGGTCGCAGGTTCGAATCCTGCCTCGGGCATGGATGTGTGTAATGTCCTTAGGTTAGTTAGGTTTAAGTAGATCTAAGTTCTAGGGGACTGATATCCTCAGATATTAAGTCCCATAGTGCTCAGAGCCATTTGAACCATTTTTTTAGTTTCGTCTGAATCCTGTTTTAGACTCTATGACTCCATAAGAGATATTAGGTGCAGTTGTGATATTCAGCAGCGTGACTTACTCTTCTGTCCCAACACATGCAGACAAAGTTATCGGTTCTTTGCAGTGTTCATTCCCACCACGTGGTTGAACACTGAATGGTATTTCTGTTTTTCCATCCTCACCCCCCCTCCCTTCCCCATCACCCTCTAGTATTGCAACATCACCGACATTGACATCTATCATGGTAACACCACTGAGAATTATGGAATCAATAAGATATCAGTGGTTAAGGAATATTTCTACTTTCACGTAATCCGACCTCCACCTAGATGAGTGGTAGGGACATGTATGGCTGTACTAATTAAGAAAAAATGGCAGCTGCACACACATAAACTCATTAAAGTTTCATCTTAATCACATGAAAGATACAGGAATGTCCAGTATCGACTGTCTTTTCATCTATCACACACTATGTACCTCGTGACACACGTATCTTAGTGGGAACAGACAGAATTAAACAGCTCCCCAGTGCCCCTCAGTGAGCCCACTCTCTCCAGCGTGCCCCGTCTCCAATGCATGACACCACAGACTCCACTCAAAGACGCAATGGGAGGAAAGAAGTTCCGTTCTGATGAAGAGGCACCCCACGCGGTGCATGAGTGGTTGCGCGGACTACGAAAAGAATTTTTTCTAAAGGAATTTATGCACTTTGTAAGCGCTGCAGGACTTGCATTGAGCATGGGGGAGATTATGTTGAAAAGTGATAAAGCTTTGTACCACTTCTGCAGAATAAATAATATTTAAAAAAATATATTTAACGTTTTCATTTGACTCAGCCTCGTAGTCGGCGACAGCTGTGAGCGCAGCTGAAAAGGAATCCAGCGGTTTCAAGTCGGCTGAAACTGCATAGACAGCAAATACGTTATGTTTCTGCATCTTGGCAACGTCGCAGGCCGGCTCGCCTGAATCTGCCTCACGTTTGAAGAATGAGTACACTTTAAAATTAATGTCCCCAGTTTGCGAATCACTTGGCACCTTCTAAGTGTTTCACCCATTATGAAAAAATCACAGAACACATAGAAGATTACAGAAATTACACAATAACAGTTTGCGCACATAAAATGCAGTAGAAGGCTCAAATAAGGCGGAAGTTTACACACTTTGGAACTCGGAAACAGACTGAGTGCCGGTTGGCTAGTTGCCCAGCTGTCGACTGCGCATCGGCGAGGCCTAAATGCTGTTGCGGACTACTGATTTACGCCACCCCCCCCCCTCCCCAGTCATACGGTCCCCATGATCTACTCGTGAATGACGCGAGGGAAGAATCGTTGCCGCTGAGCGTCGGTCCCCATGATCTACTCGTGAATGACGCGTGGAAAGAATCGTTGGCGCTGAGCGTCTTCTGTGTGAACTGTAAGTTCTCGAATTTTCTCATCGTAGTCATTTTGTGAGATGTATTTGGAAGGAAATAATATGTTGCCGGACTCTTCCCGGAAAGTTCTCTCTCAAAATTTCAGTAATAAATGTCTCCGCAATGTACAACGCCTCTCTGGTAAGGTCTGGCACTGGAATTTCTTGAGCATCTCTGTAACGCTCTCGCACCAACTAAATGACACGTGGTGAAACAAGCTTCTCTTTGTTAGATCTGCCCCATCTACTCCATCAGCTGAACCTGGTGAGGATCCCATGTTGATGAACAATACTGATGAATTGGTCGAACGACCGCCTTAGAAACCAGTTCCTTCAGATGTGAGTTGCATTTCTTTAAGATCCTTCCTATGAATCTCAATCTGGCGTCTGCTTTTATTACTATTTGTTTTTTGTAGTTCAAAAATTCAAATGGTTCAAATGGCTCTGAGCACTATGGGACTTAACTTCTGAAGTCATCAGTCCTCTAGAACTTAGAATTACTTAAACCTAACTAACCTAAGGACATCAAACACAGCCATGCCCGAGGCAGGATTCGAACCTGCAACCGTAGCGGTTGCGCGGCTCCAGACTGAAGCGTCTAGAACCGCTCGGCCACATCGGCCGGCCTTTTATGTAGTCATTCCACTTACGGTCGCACTGGATGCTCTTGGATACTTTACGGTAGATACTGTTTTTAGTAGTTTATCATGAATAGTGTAGTTGTAAAATACTGGATTTCTTTTACTACGTATGCTAATAAGCTACAATTATTTACGTTCAGGGTCAATTGCCACAGCCTGACCAATCATCAATCCCCCTTAGATCATTCTGCAAATGAATACTGTCTTCTGGCGTTTCTACATTCTTGTAGACAACTGCATCATCTGTAAACAGTCTACAAGGGCTGGCGACGCTTTCTACTGTCTCATCTATATACATTGTAAACAGTGCCGGTTATATCAGACATCCTTGGTGTCGAAATTACCTTTACACATCTCGATTTTGTTCCGTTAAGTTTGACATACTGAGTCCTATCCGGAAGGCAGTCTCTCATCCAGTCGGAATTCTGGTCCAACACTCGGTAAGCTCTTACATTTTTCACCAACCGGCACCATGGGACGGTCTCACGTGTCTTCCTGTTTTGGTCTGGTTTTGTTTTGCTTTAGGACGCAAAAAACAACTGGGTCATACGCTCCCAAGTCAAAAATGTAGAACACGAAGACAGAGAGGAGTTAAGGAACGTCACATGTCTTCCTGAAGTAAGGAACACGGCATCAGCGCTATGGGTCTCATGGAGGAACAGGGCGAACTGAGTTTCACAAGACCATGTTGATTTATAGAATATGAACCAGTATGTATTCTAGCGTGGGCATGTCACATCAGCTAAGGAGTGTGGTGATCTTTTGGCAACTACAGAATACGCACATTGATGGGTAGCCTGTCACATCAGGTCAGTGGAGTGATCAATTAAGAGTTGGGACACGGCACCGTTGCTGCGAATAATGACGCGATATATTTGTTGTATGATTAGTATTGCACAACATAGAACAGTATATATTTTTATTTACTCAACGAGTGCAGTGTTTAAGGTCAAAAGGATGCTCGGGTAAATGAAGTGCGTGTTCATCTGCTCTGAGTGAACTTTACATCGACATAGTGACCTTTAATAAAGTCAAACCATAATAAACACAGGATTAATAACAAATTGTTTACCTTAATGATTTCTTTTTCATCATAATGCGTTCACTGAGCTAGTTATACTGAAAAATGGCAATAGATGATGGAAACGAGAGGTATGTCACAAGCATACAGTTACGGATGCTACAGTGGTATGTGTATCTTACGTATGAGTTGTCCAGCTGTGGTGCCTAGAAATAGCCCGATGCTTAATCGATACGATAGCAAAACTGGGTCCAACAAATAAACAGTTTATATAAAGTCGTCCAAAACACTGGGCAAATTGAGATGTGCCCAAATTGTGTGACTTGAGTAACGATATGACAGATTGGATACAGTCATTGCATTAGAACTGTTAAATCGGATACGGCAGTGATTGCAGAGCAGTGCTAACCATCTGTTCTTGCCCTTTGTTTATTGCGGTTATACAGGGTGAGTCACCTAACGTTACCGCTGGATATATTTCGTAAACCACATCAAATACTGACGAACCGATTCCACAGACCGAACGTGAGGAGAGGGGCTAGTGTAATTGTTTAATACAAACCATACAAAAATGCACGGAAGTATGTTTTTAACACAAACCTACGTTTTTTTAAATGGAACCCCGTTAGTTTTGTTAGCACGTCTGAACATATAAACAAATACGTAATCAGTGCCGTTTGTTGCATTGTAAAATGTTAATTACATCCGGAGATATTGTAACCTAAAGCTGACGCTTGAAACCTCCGACGTTCAGTTGCGTGTTGTAACAAACACGGGTCACGGTCGGCGAGCAGCATCTGCAGGGACATGTTTACGATGACGACCGTGTTTACGAGTGTGGCTGTAGTGCACTGTTGTGGTTTGCTCTAGCTGTCGCAGTGTCCGCAAGTAGCGCTTGCTGCTATTGTTATTCTGCATTCGTCTCCGCACGTAGACCGACTGTAGTACACCGTGTTACCAGACGCCTCTGATAGTGTAGTGTTGTAGGAACTGTGACCATGGTGTATTCGAACTCTGAAAAGGCGGAGATGATACTCATCTATGACGAGTGTCGACGAAATGCAGCTGAAGCGTGCAGGGTGTATGCAGAACGGTACCCGGACAGAGAGCATCCAACGTGCCGCTCATTGCAAAACATCTACCGCCAACTGTATGCAACAGGTATGGTCGTAGCACGCAAACGGGTCCGTAACAGGCCCGTCACAGGAGAAGCGGATGCAGTTGGTGTGTTAGCTGCTGTTGCCATGAACCCACACATGAGTACGCGGGACATTGCGAGAGCCGGTGGACTGAGTCAAAGTAGTGTCATGCGCATACTGCATCGTCACCGCTTTCACCCGTTTCACGTGTCGCTACATCAGCAATTACATGGTGATGACTTTAATCATCGAGTGCAATTCTGTCAATGGGCATTAACAGAAAATGCATTGCAGTTCTACCTGTTTACCGATGAAGCGGGTTTCACAAACCACGGGGCAGTGAATCTACGTACCATGCATTACTGGTCCGTGGACAATCCTCGCTGGCTCAGACAGGTAGAGCGACAGCGACCGTGGACTGTAAATGTATGGTGCGGAATCACTGGCGACCACCCCATTGGTCCTCATTTCATTGCAGGGTCCCAAATAGCTGCAACATACATCGCGTTTCTACAGAATGATCTGCCAACATTGCTCGAAAATGTCCCACTGGAAACGCGTCGACGTATGTGGTATCAGCATGATGGTACACCTGCACATTCCGCAATTAACACTAGGCTAACCCTTGACATGATGTTCGACGGGCGTTTCATAGGACGTGGAGGACGCATAAATTGACCAGCCCGTTCTCCTGATCTTACACATCTGGACTTCTTTCTGTGGGGTACGTTAAAGGAGAATGTGTACCATGATGTTCCTACAACCCCAGAGGATATAAAAAAAAGTATTGTGGCAGCCAGCGGCGACATTACACCAGATGTACTGCGGCGTGTACGACATTCATTACGCCAGAGATTGCAATTGTGTGCAGCAAATGATGGCCATCACATTGAACATCTATTGGCCTGACATGTCGGGACACACTCTGTTCCACTCCGTAATTGAAAACGGAAACCACGTGTGTATGTGTACCTCACTCCTCATGGTAATGTACATGTGCGTCAGTGAAAAAGACCAATGAAAAGGTGTTAGTATGTGGACGTAATGTGCTGTTCCAGTCTCTTCTGTACCTAAGGTCCATCACCGTTCCCTTTGGATCCCCACGTAATTCGGTGCTCTCCGATACACACGATCGAACAGTGGAGGAGTGGTATTTAAGCGTCAACTTTAGGATACAATATCTCCGGATGTAATTAACATTTTACAATGCAACAAACGGCACTGTTTACGTATTTGTTTATATGTTCAGATGTGCTAACAAAACTAACGGGGTTCCATTTAAAAAAACGTAGGTTTGTGTTAAAAAACATACTTCCGTGCATTTTTGTATGGTTTGTATTAACTAATTACACTAGCCCCTCTCCTCACGCTCGGTCAGTGGAATCGATTCGTCAGTATTTGATGTGGTTTACGAAATATATCCAGCGGTAATGTTAGGTGACTCACCCTGTATAACTGGAGGTGTAAACGATAGTCATTAGGTAATTTGGGGCAGACGCTAACGAGGCAACAAAGGGCTCCTTTCTCAGAAGCCCCACAGTGGTGCCCTTGCAGAACTCGGCCGTTAACGCACAGCAGGGAGAAAGCGGCAGCTCGGGCTTTTGTGCGGGCGGATGGCTGACGCCGGACACCGGCACGGTCCGACATAGGGCATTGCGGTCAGACGAGGTTACGGCGTTAAAAATACGAATCCCACACTGTTTCTTCCAAATCATTCCGCAGGCAACATAAACGGTTTACAGGTGGACAGGAAAAAAATGGCTCTGAGCACTATGGGACTCAACATCTGAGGTCATCAGTCCCCTAGAACTTAGAACTACTTAAACCTAACTAACCTAAGGATATCACACACAACCATGCCCGAGGCAGGATTCGAACCTGCGACCGTAGCAGTCGCGCGGTTCCGGACTGAAGTGCCTAGAACCACACGGCCACCGTTGCCGTCTGGACATGAAAAAACAAGCCGATAGCGTGAGGGAATTCAGAGAACTGTTATTGCGGCGTACAGGAATAGAGGATGCGGAGGGAGGTAACATCTTAGAAAGCCGACAAACAACACACCATGAGCTGCGCCATTGTATCGGTGAGGTAGGCCAGGCTAAAAGAACAGAACCTATTATTTCCTTTTGTGTCCCTACGGAGGCAAAAACGAGACAGGTGCTCACAAAACGCCTTGTCACTGGTGGACGTTCTTGCGTCCCACTTTTTGAGCAGAGGAATGCTATTAAGATGTGGACTGCAAGAGGAGTTAATGTGGAGCACATGGACGGAGTAAGAGACCTTATACATTTACACTACTTGTCAATGTTGACTGCAAGGCAGGAGATTGGATATAAGTTTGAAGAGGTGCGATAAAGCTGTGGGCGGGCAGAAGAGTCGGAGTTTTTGGGTAGCTTACCAGTGTCAGTAATCATACCCGAAGAGAGGAAATTGGATCAGGGGACACGGTACACGGATCAGCAAGGTTCATACAAGGAAGAAGCAGAGCAGAACAGACTAACGTTCAGGTCATGGGCGCCGAAATCAGCAGAGCACAGACACGTGACTGGCAGTGGTAGTAGACCACCTCGAGAACTTCAGTTCGACGGCAGTCGACGCAGCTCACGGTAAGAATACGCTGAGGCAGCAGCAGGCCCTGAATAGATAGGCGTAACGACTCGTTCGTTCAGCAAGAAGCAGAAACCTCCAGAATAGTCGTTTTGCCCCAATAGTAACATTAACATTATCTTCGTTCACTGTCGATTCCTCGCCGTTCAATCGGTGCTTACCTACCGCACAACTTCACGTGTCTCCAAATATAATATCGCGACACATACTGCTTGAGATCCCTTCTCGTCTCCAAACCTTGCCTACACATAAGGATGATAAAATAAAGTTAACTGTTATATATCAATTGATATGAGATTGTGAATGAGAATTATGAATCCTTGCAAACTAAAACTTTACTCATGGAATAAATTGTAGTTCCTGTAATTGATGACTTCGTATCTATTAAATCCCGTGTCATAGTAAGAGTCAAAGATAATGTAAAGAGACGCCAGCCATGATACATTTATTAGGGCCCTTTATACCTAATCGCGTTATCCAAGATCAGTTGCCTAACATCTTAATTAGAGTTGTCGCCTGAGGGAAACCTGCTAATGAAATCAGTCTAGGCAGGTCCGACTATAGAAGCACAACTACGGTCAACGTTTACAAGGAACAACGGAGGTCCAGCGAAGTTATGACATTCATATACCTACTACAATTAAGTTCTTTTCTAGTTTATCTGGTAGCTTTTGCGACTGGACGGCCTTAGTGGCCGAGTGGTTCTAGGCGCTTCAGTTTGGAACCGCGCGACCGCTACGGTTGCAGGTTCGAATCCTGCCTCGGGAATGGATATGTGTGATGTCCTTAGGTTAGTCAAGTGAACGTAGTTCTAAGTTCTAAGGGACTGATGACCTCCGATGTTAAGTCCCATAGTGCTCAGAGCCATTTGAATAATTTTTTTTTGCGACTGATTCTTTATATCTGATTTTTCATTAATTAAGTGATTTCACGTGCAGGCTAAATCGTTCCCACGGCAGCGCAGTGTAAGTCCTACGCTACATGAACTGTGTTCCCACTTGCGAATATGGACAACCTTGAGCGGTATAATGGTATGATGACATTGAAAATTTGTGCCGGACTGGGACTCGATTCCGGATTACGCGCTCGTCTCGGGCTTTCGCCTTAAGAATTTCGGCTATTCGAGTACGCTTCACAGCCAGTTCCAAACTTCCATATTTAGTCGTCTATGCGTCTACAGCCTACAATCGTACATTCATTACGTATATTCTCGTACAGGGTAAGTATTTTAATTTAAAGTCGCTTGCCCGTTATTGGAGGATAAAAACGATATTTCGGTGTCTAAATGTCTGAAGGAACAGCCACTGCGCGACTACAGCTGTTACGAAATACATGACACGCATTCGCAGTTTCGGATATGGACAATATTCAGCTGTATAACGGTGTGACGACACTGAAAATTGGTGCCAGGCTGGGACTCGAAGCCGGATTTTCCAAATATTGCGAGCGGTCGCCTTAGCCATTTGGCTGTCCGAGCACACTTCACAGCCAAACCCAAACATCAATATGTCGTCATCCACGTGCCTACAACATGCACTCGTACATTCAAGTTGTGTTTTCCCGTACACTGCAATGTCGTGTTTATCCACCGATACCGGCAAGCGACTTTCAATTAAAATGTCACCCCTGCAAGGGAACACAAATACTGTAGACTACTGGACGACGACATATGCAAGTTTGAGTCTAGCCGTGAAGTGTGCCTGGATAGCCGAAATGATAAATGCGACTGCTTGCACAAGCGGCAAATGCACCTTTGAGTCACTGCCTGACACAAATTTTCAGGGTCGTCTCACCATTACGTAGCTGAAGGTTATCCATATTCGCAACTGCAAATGCATGTCATGTATTTCTTAACAGCTTCTTCTTCGGACATGTATCGTAGGGCCAACAGTTTTCTGAAAGTGCTTGGATTGAAACTGTGTGCCAGATTTAGCTCGGGCCGGCCGGTGTGGCCATGCTGTTCTAGGCGCTTCAGTCTGGAACCGCTTGACCGTTACGGTTGCAGGTTCGAATCCTGCCTCGGGCATGGATGTATGATGTCCTTAGGTTAGTTAGGTTCAAGTAGTTCTAAGTTCTAGGGGACTGATGACCTCAGAAGTTGAGTCCCATAGTGCTCACAGCCATTTGAAGCAGCCAAAGAAGCTCTCTTGCGTACCTAGTGCAGCTGGCACTACTGATATAAAGAAAGGCAGGAAAGAGGTTCTGGATAAAAATGATCTACAAAGGGTGGTCCTGAGTTGTGCATAGATAGGTCACCAGGAAAGGACAGTGCGCAGCTGTAACATAATTCCGGATCACCGGCCTCAGAGAGCCATACTTTATTATTTCATCCGGACATGTTTTACCAGTTTAAAAATTAAATGTTATTTCTGAAAAGAAAATCTTCTCGAACACAGTTGTTTATTTTGTAAAACAGGAAAATTAGATATTATGTAAATATGTGTGGCATTGCAGAATGGTATAGGGTTGAGTTGAGTGGTGAATTAAATTGTATTAAATTTCCTACAAAGGAGATCGTATTCATTTTTCTCTAGAACTAATGATTTGCGCAAAGAGAGCGCGAGAATTTTGAAAAACTGGCTCGCCGCGCCTGCGCTGTAGCTTACGTAGTTTTTGACGGCCAGTTTGAAGTGCAATATTGAGGTAGCAAGCTGAGACCAACAGTATGACACGGGAGACTTGTGGTCTATCAAGTCGGGAAACTACCTCAAATGGCCTACAAAACCTGCGTAAGCTACAGCGCATGCGTATCGAGCCAGTTTTTCAACATTCTCGCGCTCTCTTCGCACAAACCATTAGTTATAGAGAAAAATATGAATAGATCCTTTTTTGTAGGAAATTTAATATAGTTTAATTTTGTACTGCGACACGTTTTCGCTGGAGGGAGTGGTTTTCGAGTTATTCAAGAAAAACGTATAATAATGATATTAAATGTGTTCTATCTCGGAAACCATTCGGAATAGGGCATACGTCTATATGAAGTTTTGTGTTCAGAATCACTAATACTATCACCCCTCAAAGCCTGTACCTTTCCTCTTGACTCTCCCTGTATATTCTCACTGTTACACTAAGAATGTACGTATTTTGTGCTGTGGCCCGTGTGCAGTCAGTTTATTTTTGAATCTGGTATGTGGTTTTGAATTATTCTCATTTCGTGGGTTGTCCAAGTGCTCTTTTATTATGTTTTTTTATATTGTAATTAGCGTATTTGGGACCTGTTATATGAATTCGGATTTTAAACAGTCGTAATTATTCTTGCGTTTTGTTTTCAGCGACATGTTGTAGGAGTTTATGGGACTGCTGTTACAAGTTTTTTCTTTTATTTTCAAAGATTGGTTGTGATACAAAATCTCTCCCATGTTGTTAAATAAAAATTCTTAAATTACGATCACTCACCATCAATCCAGCTCGACCACTCCTTGTTATTTTACGCTGTGGTAGAGGTGTGTGGTTGTAGTGAGCTGTCAGTGATGGAGTTAGTTTTGAGAATATATTTGGTGTAACTCTTTAGGTTTTTTGCCGTAGCAAATACTACACTGCAATCATGTCCGACAATGCCCCTGGCTGCATTACTTGTTGCTACCACCTTGCCGTAAGAGAGTGCGTCCAGCACTGTGGAAACATGAGCCTTTGGTGGTCCAGGTGTTAGGCATAGTGCTGCTTAAGCGTACTGACATCCAAATCTTTGATCACAGTACGCCGTCAGGGTGGCCGAGCGGTTCTAGGCGCTACAGTTTGGAACCGCGCGACCGCTACGGTCGCAGGTTCGTATCCTGCCTCGAGCATGGATGTGTGTGATGTCCTCAGGTTAGTTAGGTTTAAGTAGTTCTAAGTTCTAGGGGACTGATGACCTCAGAAGTTAAGTCCCATAGTGCTCAGAGCCATTTGAACCATTTGATCACAGTACACTCACTGGTCAATATTACTGTGATACTGCACTAATTCCCCACGTGCATCTGTTAGGGATGCATTCAGGCTTGACGTGAAAATGAAATGAAATGTCGTTTGGCGAAGGCCTCCCGACGTCCTTTTAGTTGACGCCACTTCAGTGACTTGCATGTCGATGAGGAGGATATGATGATGAAGACAACACAACACCCAGGCCCTGACCGGAGAAAAATTTCCGACTCAGACGGGAATCGAACGCAAACGCCTCGCACGGCTTTCTGTCGCACTGACCATTCAACTAGGCCTTGACATTTTGGGCGATGACAATGCGCGACCGCATAGAACAGCGTAAGTGGAGAAGCTCTTGAAACGAGAGGATATTCGGCGAATGGAATGGCCTGCCCGTCCCCGCGACTTAAATCTAAGACACCAACTGTGGGATGCCTTGTGGAGACGTATTGCTGCACGTCGGCGTGCACCGACGACCGTCCAGCAGCTGTCATCCATGTTTGGTGCAGGAGTAGAACCCCCTACCACAAGAACCTCTTCCCCAAATCGTGGCCAGCTTGCGGGCACGCTGCAGAGCTTGCGCTGTTCCCCGTGATTGTCACACATCCTGTTAAGAGTCATATCCTGCATTTTGTAATGTCCAGTGGGCCACCATGTATCGCGATGACTTCAGTGTAATTACTGTATTTGAATAAAAGTGTCAGTTCTCTTTGTCTCATTGCGTATTTATTTCAGTTATCTTCTGTATTATATCGTAGCAAATCTTTCCATCTATGGCTCAAGACTTGTGGAGTTAAATTACTTGGCACTGACATACACTACTGGCCATTAAAATTGCTACACCACGAAGATGACGTGCTACAGAGGCGAAATTTAACCGACAGGAAGAAGATGCTGTGATATGCAAATGACTAGCTTTTCAGAGCATTCACACAAGGTCGGCGCCGGTGGCGACACCTACAACGTCCTGACATGAGGAAAGTTTCCAACCCATTCCTCATAAACAAACAGCAGTTGACCGGCATTGCCTGGTGAAACGTTGTTGAGATGCATCCTGTAAGGAGGAGAAATGCGTACCATCACGTTTCGAACTTTTATAAAGGTCGGATTGTAGCCTATCACGATTGCGGTTTATCGTATCGCGACATTGCTGCTCGCGTTGGTCGAGATCCAATGAGTGTTAGCAGAATATGGAATCGGTGGGTTCAGGAGGGTAATACGGAACGCCGTGCTGCATCCCAACGGCCTCGTATCACTACCAGTCAAGATGACAGGCATCTTATCCGCATGGCTGTAACGGATCGTGCAGCCACGTCTCGATCCCTGAGTCAACAGATGGCGACGTTTGCAAGACAACAACCATATGCACGAACAGTTCGACGACGTTTGCAGCAGCATGGACTATCAGCTCGGAGACCATGGCTGCAATTACCCTTGATGCTGCATCACAGACAGGAGCGCCTGTGATGGTGTACTCAACGACGAACCTGGGTGCACGAATGGCAAAACGTCATTTTTTTTTTAGAAGAATCCAGGTTCTGTTAGCAGCATCGTGGTGGTCGCATCCGTGTTTGGCTACATCGCAGTGGACTCCCATTGGAAGCGTGTTTTCGTCATCGGCATACTGGCGAATCACCCGACGTGATGGTATGGGGTGCCATTGGCTACATGTCTCGGTCACCTCTTGTTCGCATTGACGGCACTTTGAACAGTGGACGTTACATTTCAGATGTGTTATGACCCGTGGCTCTACCCTTCATTCGATTCCTGCGAAACCCTACATCTCAGCGGGATAATGCACGACCGCATGTTGCAGATCCTGTACGGGGCTTTCTGGATACAGAAAATGTTCGACTGCTGCCCTAGCCAGCACATTCTCCAGATCTCCCACCAACTGAAAACGTCTGGTCAATGGGGCCGAGCAACTGAGTCGTCACAATACGCCAGTCGCTACTCTTGATGAACTGTGGTATCGTGTTAAAACTGCATGGGTAGCTGTACCTATACACGCCGTCCAAGCTCTGTTTGACTCAATGCCCAGGCGTACCAAGGCCGTTGTTACGGCCAGAGGTGGTTGTTGCGGGTACTTATCTCTCAGGATCTATTCACCCAAATTGAGTGAAAATGTAATCACATGTCAGTTCTAGTATAATATATTTGTCCAATGAATACCTGTTTATCATCTGCATTTCTTCTTGGTGTAGCAATTTTAATGATCAATAGTGTATTATGCGAAATTTAGTTTAGTCCTTAAGATTTGCACACCGGTGTGAATCAAAGGCATGTTTTCCACGTATTGTAAACACAAATGTAATTAAAACTGAGTCAAAATATTTTCAAGGTATAGGACTCGCAAGCAGAGTGCTGATTCAGAGATTGCCACTTTCTATAATTCTTTTCACTTCTTGGAAATGGTCTACCTCCCTGTACCGACTTCAGGAACCTGTCTGAGTGATTTGTTTACAGAAAGCCCATGTTTTTTTGTTTTTTTTTTACGCAGTCAGTGATTTGTAAGTCCATATATTGCATACTACGGGGAGAATGCTAATAAACCTGTTGTTTTTTTTAATATCTTATTCATTTCCTTTCTTGTTGAACAACATTGTTTCAGATTAAACTTTCCCCTGGCACCATTAATATTCTATTACGGCCGATCAAAATTTTCTGTTCGAGGGCGTTGCTGCAGAGTATAAGCAACGTACCGCGACTCCGAGCTGGGTATGTAAGCAGCAACCATGCAGGCGGTCGTGTATTTGTGGCGTGTGTGCGGTCAATGGGAAACGTGAACGAAAGCGAAGTTGTCACCATATGTACCCGAACAGGACGCACGTGTTGTTATTTCATTTTCGGACTACCGAAGAATAAACATCCACGGCAGAGAGAAGGATATACATGGGGCAGCATGTCTGTCAAAAACCAACTTTGTGTACAAGTGGTGCTTCTGCTTCATCATAACGCACGTCCCTATATAGCAAATGTCGTAAAGCAGAAGTTACGCAAACTCAAGGCGTTCTGATCTCTTCCCATCTGAATATCACGCCTTTGCTCCCTTAAAAAAAGGCATTAAAACGTCGATGAGTCCTATCGGACGAAGATGTGCATCAACCAGTTACTGACTTCTTCACGCATCAGGACACGGTATTTTACTAAACGAGTGTCTTCAAAATGGTGAATTGGTGAGATGATTGCCTCTTTGCGCCGGCCGGTGTTGCCGAGCGGTTCTAGGCGCTTCAGTCTGGAACCGCGCAACCGCTACGGTCGCAGGTTCGAATCCTGCCTCGGGCATGGATGTGTGTGATGTCGTTAGGTTAGTTAGGTATAAGTAGTTCTAGGTTCTAGGGGACTGATGACCTCAGATGTTGAGTCCCATAGTGCACAGAGCCATTTGAACCATTTTTTAGCTTCTTTGCTCACGCCGATTTTGCCTGACTGTCATACCCATTCTGAACTGTACGGACTTCAAACGGTAAATTTTTGATCAGCCTGTATAAGTACATCACTGCTGAGAAACCATAATTTTTTCTTTCGGACAGTAAGGCTGAAAGTAATTCTCAAACTGTGAAAGAGCGTTGTGTTCTTGATGATTGGGAAAAGCACAGGACGTTGCTGTTTTCAATAAGGATTGTCGAAACGATGCACGTCGGTCAGTTGTAGAATTTTGGAACACGTTTCATGGTTGTGTATTGTGACACACCTGGAGATCGAAAATCTAACATCGTGTGAATTCGGGCATAAAGCCTTGGAAGTTCAGCGCGGTTTTCTAAGAATGATGGTCTTGTATACAGAGAGATAGGAATGCAGAAAAACTCGCAGAGTATCAACGCTTGGTGCAGGAAGTGGCAAATAAACATATGTAACGTATTGCATATACAAAGGGAAATATAGCAATATTGTATGATTACGAGATTGCAGAAAAATCCCTGGAAGAAGATACTTTCATAAAATATCTAGGAATATGAGTGCCAAGCGATTTAAGTCGAAATAACACATTAAACTTACGTAGAAAAGGCAGACGCTAGACTGAGGTTAACTGGAAGCTTCCTCAGGAAATCTAGTCCGTCATCAAAAGAAGTAGCTCACGTAACACTCGTTCCTCCAGTACTTGAATTTTGATAGTCAGTATGGGACCCGTACCAGCGCGTTACGTTACAGGTTCATCTAGCTAGCGGGCTAGCGACACGGATATTATCAACCGATTCCAGTGGAAGGAGCTGCAAGAGAGGCGTTCTGTATCATTATATAGTTAATTTTTGATGTTATGAGAGCGTATATGGCCGGCCGCTGTGGCCGTGCGGTTCTAGGCGCTTCCGTCTGGAACCGCGTGACCGCTACGGTCGCAGGTTCGAATCCTGCCGCGGGCATGGATGTGTGTGATGTTCTTAGGTTAGTTAGGTTTAAGTAGTTCTAAGTTCTATGGGACTAATGACCACAGATGTTAAGGCCCATAGTGCTCAGAGCCATTTGAACCATTGGAGAGCGTATGTTCCTAGAAGAGCCGACAAGCTTATTGTTTCCTCTTACATATTGCATATCTCTAAAAAGACAGTGAAGATAAAATCAGAGATATTCGAGCCCACGGTGAGGCTTACCAGCAATCGTTCTTCCATTCGCGAGTGGAACAGGAAAGAGGTGGACTTACAGTGGTACACAAAGTATCCAGCACCAAGCATCGCAAGGTGACATAGAAGGTATGGATGTAGATGTTGAATAATAAGAATCTTATTGCTAATACAGAGATTTGAGCGAGGAGGGGTTAGAAAAAATAAATGAGAGGAATGAACTGCTGTGAGAAAAGAAATATTTGTTGTCTGGCACGCATACACTGTTCAACGAGAACATTATGAATAGCTACCTAATAGCCGTTATGTCCACTTTTGACACGGATTACAACGGCGACGCGTCGTGGCGTGGTAGCTATTAGGTCTTCGTAGGTCACTGCATAGTAGGACCCACATGTGCGCACACAAGACACCTAATATCTGTAAATTTCCGGGGAGGGAGACGATAAGCTCTCACGCCACGTTCAATCACATTCCAGATGCTTTCTATCGGGTTCAGATATGGCGTGGCGAGTCTGGCCTTGTCACATGGTGCATTATCCTGCTGACAAATGGCACTGCCGTCGGGAAACATGATCGTCATGAAGGGGTGTATGTGGTCTGCAACCAGCGTGCGATCGTCATGGTGCCTTACACGAGCTTCACAGGACCCGTGAATGACCACGTGAATGTTCCCCAGAGCATAATAAATCCGCCGCCATCTTGTCTCCATCAGGCAGTACAGATGTCAAGGAACTGTTCCCTTGGAAGACGACGGATTCGTGCCCTCCCATCGCCACGATGGAGAAGGTATTAGGAGTTATCAAACCATGCAACGCTCAACCACTGCGCCAATGTCTAATGCAGATGGTCACGTGCCCATTTCAGTCGTAGTTGCCGATGTGGCGGTGTTATCATTGGCTCATGCGTAGGTCGTCGGCTACGGAGGCCCATCTCTGGGAGTGTTCGGAGCACTGTGTGTTCAGACACGCTTGTGCTCTGCCCAGCATTAAAGTCTGATGTCAGTTGTGCAACAGTTCGCCGCCTGTCCTGTTTTACCAGTCCGCCCAACCTACTTCTTCCGACATATGTAATGAGGACTGGCCGTCCAATGGAAGTGGCTTCACTTTGGTTTCGTCACGTGTTGAAGAGACTCTCCACAGCACTCCTCGAACACCCGACAAGTCTTGCAGTCTGCGAAATGCTCCTGCTGTGCCTACGGGCCATCACACTCTGCCCTCGGTCAAGCTCAGATAGATTGTGTGCCTTCCTCAATCTACAAATGGACAGCACGCTGACTGATGCTACATGCATCATGTGTGTGTCTGACTAGCAGTCATTCCTCGCCAAGTGACGCTGCTATTACCTGGAGGGGTGTATATCGATAGGAGGTCGGTGGTCATAATTTTCTGGCTGTTCAATATATAGCGCTTTCGAACAGTCTCTAGGCGAAAGAGATATTCCACCCTGAAGTTTTATCTCGTACTAGATCAGGCGATGTGGGCCTTATTTTCATACTGACTGGCGAGTCTAATTAACCTTTCAAAACATCGTTCGAGCGTCGATTTTCCCTACCCGTTTCTGAATGCCAAAGTCTGCAAAAAATGGTGTGATTCGTCGCTGTGACGAGAGCTCAACATTTCTCTTCATTCGCAGCGTTACAAAATCTACAGAGTGTAAAAACTGACAAGTGCTCCACTTCCGGCAAGCACTGCGGGGGTACGGCTGGGAAATGTCAAACGTCACGAAAACAGCCAAATGCACGCCGCTGTCACACTCTTCCATCGATTCAGTTCATTTCTGTGCACTCAACAGTGCACCGCTCTAACTCGATAGCGCGTTTCCGTTTTTGTTTTGGTTCAAATTGAAATGAAATCGCAGTACACGTACGTGCGTGTCCGTGCATATCTATATGTGTGTATGTATTTGCAAGTGTGTGTTCGTGTGTGCGTACGTCTGTGTGACTGAAGTAAATTGGTTGAGAGGTCCCACGCGCTGTGCAAATTAGCTTTACTGGATTTAATGACAAACAGCAAACGAGGCGGGATGGCGGGCAGGCGGTGATCAGATAATGTGCTCCAGCAGCCGACAGCGACACTCCGCGAATTGGTACGGGCCGGCCGGCTGCGGGGCATAACGAGAGGGATCACACCCAGCGTCAGGCCTGTAGCCGCCGGTTCATGTCTGGCAGCACCGTGTTTGGTAATTTCCAAGAATGATGCCTATCGAAGTTGGAGGGCTCCAAACGATACATATCGAACGTGCAATAGTAAATCGATTATGGAAGTCTCGTGGTGAGTGTTATGATAAATTATTTGTGATCGTCATTTTTATCAGTTTTGCGTTGTTTCTTCAGTTCATGTATATTACATTCCCGCCGTAATTTTTTGTGATTCCATTGGGAAATCGAAACGGTTTCTCTTGATAGCGAGTGTAACATGCGCTGTTTTCAAGTTTCTTCTGCGGATTGCCTCTCATGGAAAACTCTAATCCCATGCATTTCCAGCATAGACAAATGTTTGATGCTTTTCCGGAAATATGGCCTTCTGCCGGACGAGGAAAGCAGGAGGGACTGTGTTGACTGTGGTGCTGCGATGTCTGTGAAACTCCGCAAGCGGATTGTGGACACTGTCGTTCCGTTTCAATTTCATTGCGGACCTTGCGGAAAGCGAACAAGTTTCAGGAAAAATACGTGGTTGGATTCCTCCAAATTATCGATTCAGACAAGCGTAATTCTTGTGTCGTGCTGGATTCGAGATTACACGTTGCAAGCCACAGCATCATAAACTGAGTTATCGCCAAATACCGTGTGTGACTACTTCGGGTTTTGTCGAGAAGTGTGCTACATGATAATGACAAATGACAGTGTGCCAATTGGTGGACCAAATAAAATAGTAGAAGTAGATGAATCTCATGTTGCTGGACGAAATAATCAGAGCGGACGACCTTCTAAAAGTGAAGTAGATCATATTTGGATTTTTGGTGGGATAGAAAGAGAGTCACGCAAGTGTTCCGTTGTGAGGGTATTTTCCTGAAACAAAGTGACCTTAGAAGGTCTCATAAAACATTTCATACTGCCTGGAACAAAAGTCACCACAGACGGGATTCCGTCGTACCAGTCTCTAACAGCTGAAGGGTTCGAGCACGAATTGGTGAACCACTCTGTGGGGTTTGTCTCTTCAGATGACGTCAGTGTCCATACACAGAATGTAGAACGGCTGTGGAAGTCTGTCAAATCTACCATAAAAAGAGAAGGGCGTTCAGGACAGAGGGACGAACTGTATTTGTTCCAGTGCCTATACTTTCACAACTTGCGTTTGCAGGGGAAGGTCGACGCATGCGACACTCTGCTGATATTTCTGCATGATATTGGCAGAGTTTACCCTGGGTACGGGAAAAAAGGAATTGCCCTGCAGCTTATACATCACGTGGACTGTCACAAGACGATAACACCGACGACGAGTAAGGTAAGTCGTCTCCTTTGAATTTACAAGTGCTTCTTTAACGCTTTTCTTTTGTCGTTTCTGTAGTGACAACTTGAAACATACTCGTAACGCGCGCCACGAGACTTCCATAATCGATTTACTATCGCACGTTAGATATGTATCGTTTGGAGCCCTCCAACTTCATAGGCAATCATTCTTGGAAATTACCCCGTGTTTTGTTGTTGTGTTAGCGGTTAACTCTACCGTCCTGTGACAAGCTAGTACAGAGGGGACACCCTTAAAGGTAAGAGCTTGGAAGTAACAGACGACCTTCACTGGAAGTACACAGTCAGTTTAAATTATTCCGAAATTATGATTTCGAGTGAGTTTTAAGTATCGGCACGTTTATAATATGAAATGTTCCGGAAGTACTGTTCACCTAATGTTATTCTACACTGAAGAGGCAAAGAAACTAGTAAAACTGCTTAGCATCGTTTGGGGAATCCGCGAGCACGTAGAAGTGCCACAAAATGACGTTGCACGGACTCGACTGATGTCTGAAGTAGTGCTGGAGGGAAGTGACACGAAGGATCCTGCAGGGCTGTCCGTAAATCCGTAAGAGTACGAGGGGCTGGAGATCTCTTCTGAACAGCATGTTGCAAGGCACCCCAGATATGCTCAATAATGTTCATGTCAGGGGAGTTTGGTGGCCAGCGGAAGTGTTTAAATTCAGAATAGTGTTCCTGGAGCCACTCTGCAGCAATTCTGGACGTGTGGGCTGTCGCATTGACCTGCTGGAATTGCCCAAGGCCGTCGGAATGCGCAATGGATATGAATGGATGGAGGTGATCACACAGGATGCTTACGTACATGTCACCTGTCAGAGTCGCATCTAGACATATCCGGGGTCCCATATCACTCAAAATGCACACGTCTCACACCATTACAAAGCCTCCACCAGCTTGAACGGTCCCCTGCTGACACGCGGCTTACATGGGTTCATGAGGTTGTTTACATACCCGTACACGTCCATCCGCTCGATACAATTTGAAACGAGAATCGCCTGACCAGGCAACATGTTTCCAGTCATCAACAGTCCAATTTCGGTGTTGACGGGCCCAGGCGTAAAGCTTTGTGTGGTGCAGTCATCAACGGTGCACCGTGGGGTCTACGGCTCCGAAAGCCCATATCAATATTTTGTTGAATGGTTCGCACACTGACACATGCTGATGAGCCAGTATTGAAATCTGCAGTAATTTTCGGACGGGCTGCACTTCTGTCGCGTTGACCGATTCTCTTCATTTGTCGTTGGTCCCGTTCTTGCAGGATCTTGTTCCGGCCTCAGCAATGTCGGAGATTTGATGTTTTACCTGATTCCTGATATTCACGGCACACTCATTAACTGGTCGTACGGGAAAATCGCCACTTGATCGCTACCTTGGAGGTGCTGTGTCCCATCACTCGTGCCCCGACTCACATTCAAACTCACTTAAATTTTGATAGGCGCGCGGGATTAGCCGAGCGGTCTATGGCGCAGCAGTCATGGACTTTGCGGCTGGTTCCGGCGGAGGTTCGAGTCCTCCCTCGGGCATGGGTGTGTGTGTTTGTCCTTATGATAATATAGGTTAAGTAGTGTGTAAGCTTAGGGACTGATGACCTTAGCAGTTAAGTCCCATAAGGTTTCACACACATTTGAACATTTTTTTAAATTTTGATAACCCGCTATTCTACTAACAGTACCCGATCTAACAACAGAGCGAGACACTTGTTTCTTATATAGCCGTTGCAGACCGCAGGGCCGTATTCTACCTGTTTACGTATCTCTGTATTTGACTACGAATGCCTATGCCAAAAGTGGTTCAAATGGCTCTGAGCACTATGGGACTTGACATCTGAGATCATCAGTCCCCTACAACTTAGAACTACTTAAACATAACTAACCTAAGGATATCACACATATCCATGCCCGAGGCAGGATTCGAACCTGCGACCGTAGCGGACGCGTGGTTCCAGACCGAAGCGCCTAGAACCGCTCGGCCACACCTGCCGGCTGCCTATGCCAGTTTTCTTGGTGCTTCAGTGTATGTTTTTCTTGTAAACCTGACATTATTCTGATCAGTGCTGGTGTAATCTAACCAATGCTGATGTAATCGACTCTGTAGACCACAGATGATATTTCCCTCCATTACAAAACCTAGCGCACGTCAAACCTGAGGTAAAGTTTTGATTATTGGCTACTGTCATTCTTAAACAGTGTTTGGATAGTGTTATTTCAGATACTTGCAACCGGAATGCGTGTACAAATTGACGCTTCAGGCTTTCTCGTCGTATCAGTTGAATATACAGTGTGTTCCGAAATACCAGTTTCAAACTTCTAGGACTTGTAGAGGGGAGTGAGAACATAATCTGAATAGGAGCACATGTCCGAAAACATACGATCTATGACCGTTCCAATTCAGATGTTTAACTAACGCACTTCTGCTTGAGGAACTGAATTATTCGTCGCTTAATATTATTATTATGTAACAATTCGAAAGGAAACACAACAAAACATTTATTTATCATTCCTGTATAGTCAAAACTGAAGAGACACCTGGTGGGATGGAGAGTGTGTAGCAGACGATGCTTCACAGGTACAATGCCTGCAACAACGTTGGTGGTAGCGACATCAAGACTCTGTTGTAAGGCGTCAGTACTGTTCTGTGTGTACTTCATGCTGGGTTCTTTTTTTGTTTTGTAATAATGCACGTTCGTAATGTTTAAGTGTTAACCCAAATAAATGTGCTTAAGTGATAAAATGATTTTTCGTTATGTTCCCTTTCGAATTGTTACCTGATAACTGTACAGCGTCACGCCAAATTTAGCTCCTCAAACAGAAATTTGTAACTGGAATTTGTGAGCACCGAGTATATTTTACACATTCGACAAGAAAGCCTGAATAGTCACAATGTTGTAGGCATTCCGGCTCCTAGTATCTGAAGTAACACTATTTGAACACTGTTTAAGAACGACAGTAGCAAATAATCAAAAATTTACCTCAGATTTGACATGAATAGACTGCCAGTTATCTGTATTCTCTGTAACTGTTCGTTTGCACATTTTGACAGTTTTTGTATATTCCGAAATACCATTTTTGACTATGTTACGGTGATATGAGAATAGGTCCGGGTCCGGAACTAGCCATCGAGTGAACTGAAGAGGTGGTTTCATCAACTTTTGACTGGTTTTTTTGTTGTACAAAAGTGTAAGTGCCAAACATTTGAATTGAAACCGTTATAGAACGGAACCGGACGTTTCCGGACATGGGTTCCTTTTCAAAATATTATGTACTTACTCCCATCTACACGTTCCAGAGGTCTGTAAAGCGAATTTCTGAACACCCCACATATTTCATGAATCTGGTGTCAGCTCAGAGTCGTGTAATTCTAGGTTGGAGTTGTGGAAACTGGGCCAGGAGTCTCACATATGTTAATGAAGCACTCCAAGACAACGAATTAGGAATTAAATGACTACTAAGTGAAACAAGACTCATACTTCATTCGTTTCTTTTCATTAAATTAAGCATTTGACAAACAATGGTAGTAATGTTATTCTAGTAAAACCTTGACACATATGGTAAAAGGGTCTGGGATTAGACTCTGGTAATCACGTAAATTAAACAATTGCAATCACAAAGTTGTTACGTGTTTCTCATCACGTCAGTGCAAAGACAGATAGTACTACAGAAGGAAACGGATTGATCTTGTGATCAAAGATTAAAGCAAACTAGTCATGGAATCTGAATGCAAGTCTTCGAAGTACTTAAATTCTATAAAATGACATTAATGTCCGTGCTCATTGTTTCGCAGTTGCCGCTAGATCTCGAGATAGTAAACCGTAGCTCGAGGCTGAAGCTGCTACAGAATCAGTCCTTGCAGCACACAAGGCACCCTCGACAAAGACTAACTGCTTATCAGCCCGAAATCTCCCTAACCCCTAGAGACATCTACTGTGGCGGTGGACTCGATCAGGAAAAACTCTCGGAGATGAAGCGACGATGGTTCTACACGAAGGCGAATAAGAATAAATAACTTTGTATCAAGTGTTCGCTAAAAGGAAATTTCGCATTCCGTGTTTTTCCTCTTTAATCTATCCGTACTGGCTGGGTTACATATTTTCTGAGCGCGAGATGGTACAAATATCCCTTAGAAAACACTGTTTCCCTTCCATGGGCTCTTCTGTAGGCGGTTAACCGGTAATGTGGATCGTACCATTTAAGACTGAAAAAAGGCCTCTCAGTCTCTTTCCATTTCCCTCTTGTGACCAACGAGGTGAACTGCAGCGATCACAGTTGAGTTTATCTGTCTAATTTCTAGTTTATTCGTTCTAGCTAATCCAGTAGATCGTATAATGAAAAAGCATTTGGTTTCCGTGAAGGTAACATTCCGCAGCGTCTCACGTCTTCAAAGCGTCTCAAAACTGCTGGTCCCCACTCATTTTGGAGATAGCGCTTGTAGCTTTCCGTGGTTTCCAGAGGAAACAAAGCTTTCTTCGTTCTATGCACAGAAATGTCTTCTTCGACTTCGTAAGAACAGTGCTCCTTCTCTCTGCTCCTGGGTTTCAAAAATAGTCGCAGCTAGTGTCCTTAGACCACAAGCGGTCATATCTCTGTTTACCTTCTGTGCTTTGGGCGCACGGCAGTGGCAATACAAGGGACCATCCGACGGCCTGAGAACCATTAACCTTCGAGCTTCCCATCACTCCGTTTCACGAACTGCACCAAGCTTGGTGACCTGCGTGACTCCACAGTGCTGTCGCCTCGTCCAAGTTTGCTTTCAACATCCTCTCATTTATATAAGGCATAAAGGAATAGTAAATTACACACGTTAGCTGCCGACAGTCACTGCTACTGGTGTATATCACGTATCTCTGTGTCAATTAATTATTCCGATCGAATGGGTCTTTGGATTCTGATCTTATATACGATTCCCAAAAAGACGGAGAAGTTACACTAGCACTGGGTCACAGTCTACCGTGGGCGTCAATTTTTATGGGAAACGTGAAACATAAATTCTTACCCCCTTTCCGCTTATGGCATTACGAAAAAAATTGTTTGTTTTGTGGCTTTTGTAACGGAGCAATGCCCATGTAAGTTTAGAATTTAAGTTTATTTTGTTCGATTACTCAATTTATGATGAAGGTGGATAATGATGGCATGTCACTATTTCTGTGCGTTTTTGTAAGAAAGAAATCTACAAGAACGCTGGGATATAGCTGCTACCGCAAGGCAACTCACGCCGATTTATATTTGCAGGTAGCAAGGTGACACCTCCTAGCATACACAAGGCGTGTATTGAGCAGTCTGATATAGACAGCAATTTCATCATCTGAAGACCTTTTTCGTTGACGAAACAGCTCCTCAGGCAAACAAATTCATCACGCTTGTACACATATTACTAAATTAATGTCCCTTGCTGCGTTTTTCTGTCTATATGTGAAGGCTAACATCAAGAAATGTGGAAAGGTTTTTGGTATGGATCTCCATATCAAACAAACTGTTTCACCAGGATAGTTTGTGCTTATAATTTATAATTATAGTAATATATGTAATGTTTCCTGTTTCATGTGTAACTGACGTTTGGAGTGACATCTCGTGGCAATGATGGGAGTGACGAGCTGGTTAGCTACACAGGAGATAGTATGTGGCTGGGAAAGTAGTAAAGTAAACAGCCGTCTCAACCAGAACCGATACATCTCCATATCTATGTATATTATTAATTTAAAGTCTCTGCCCCATTTTTTTTGTTTCTATGTGAAAGGCCACATCAGGCATTACTGCAGGTATTTCGATACGGTGTTGACGAATTTACGAGCAGATTCACCAGGAAGCTCTGAACAAATCCCTGATCGGCCCCAACCTTTGCTATGCAAATGCCGCATCGGCCCCTCCCGAATCCTAAAAATTCTTTCAGATCGTCGAACTCCATACTTTCCGCCTCGCATCATCTCCACTTACATTCCCCACAAGGATCCTCAATCAACTCATTAAATTCCCACATCTTCTCACTCACACTGAACCCTTCCAAATAACCTACAATATCTGTGAACTCGACTCCAACAATCCTGTTGTGTCCGCTCTTCTTTCCAGTCCTAGTGTGCTGCCACACCTCTACCTACACACACCACCATACCACCACTTGCACACCATCCACATCCTCTCCCATAGAAATTTCAACTGCCTCCCTTCTCGCAGACCACTACTCTGTCCCGGAATATACCAGTCCTACCAACTCTGAATCCATCTTCTCCCTTCACCTCTCCCCCCTTCCTAAGGGTTCCCTCCTCCTCCTCTTCCTATACAACAACTCGTTCTTTGTCATGTCCCTGTCGCTCTAACACCTCGTTTTCCTTTAAGATCTATAGATCCTAATACCAGGTACCCCTCTCTCCTTGTCCCTCACAGCCACTCTGTTTCGTCAACACGCTTTACCAGTCCTCAAACCCCATAACCACCACCCTCCTATCTCCCTTCATACCCACCCTTCTTTCCATCTACAGTCTCCCATTTCAGGGCAGGTCCTTTTCCCGCTTTATTTAAAATGTACATTGCTCCGTTTTTAATGATCAGTATACATTCTGTTGTGTTCAGCCTTTCTCAAGCGTTCTTCAGGAGTCTCAATTGTTTTTAACTACACTGTCTGGCCACATTTTTATCATTGTTTTTAAACAGTTCATAATGACAACGCTATATTGTTTCTGTTTCTTCCATTAACATCATATTTTAAAATAATTTTAATTCATTCTACGTATGCCTCCTTGTTCTTTATTGATGTAACAACAAAGAAAAAAAGGAAAGCGTATGTATATTTAATTAATTACCGCTACAGCAGGCAAGTAGTCCACCCATACATACTCGGTACTACACGTTCGAAGCTGCTGCAGGCTGTTAGTTCCAAATAAACAATATACAGACCAAGGAACAGGGCGAAGAAACATGTATTGGCCACATGCCGCATGGCGTAAGAGCATTGCGATGAACATCTTGATGATCAGACGTAACGTCCACTGAATAGAAGTGCACTGCACTGTTCTTGCACAGGCCATAATATACTAGCAGACCAAGATAATCTCCGCAATTACGTCTTCTGAGACTACATTATAAACGAGTAAATACATATTCGCACGACAGACCAATTTATCAACAGAGATTCGGTGTTGCAACTCACTATAGCCTTGAACCCAGCACCTTCTACCAGCTGACAGTGACACACACGGAGAGTATTTCCGGCAATAGATCCACTGCAACACAGTAGAGGACCTTACGGCAACAAATTTTGATTCAGCTCCTGATCGGAGTTACGCCCGTTAGCAGCACTAGTGGAACTGTGCACGCCGTAGCGTCGTCACACGTCGTAAATTGGATGGAAGATTTCGACATGCTGCCGTCATCTGCATGGTACAAGCTCCGAGGAATGTGAACACTCCGTGTGGCTAAAGCCAGTTGGTAACTTTCAGCATTCACAAGCAGATGGTTCTGTGATGTTCTGGGAGTGTTATACAAAACCATGGCATGACCAAGAAACTCAGGTTACTGCGAACATGAACCAGAATGCTTATTTCAATATTCTCGGTATCCAAATATTGTCTATTTTTCTACAACGTCGCGATTTATACACTATGGAACATGACACCAGTGGTCCTCACAGACATGTGTGCATACATTATTTGATCAAAAGCATTCGAGCGCCTATAAGTGGATATTACGCCTCTATGGTGCCCTGCACACTGCTGGAGACGCTTTCAGTGGGTGTGTGAATGTCTGTGGAGAAATGACAGCCCATTATTCCTCAAGAGTCGAAACTAAAGACGGCAGTGGTGAAGGACGCTGGGGTCTGGACCGACGTTCTAACTCATTCCGCAGGAGTTCCACCAGGTACTCAAATTGCGTGCTTATGAAATATCGTTTCAGCTATGCGACTGGATTCGAAATTTCCTGTCAGTGATCCTCTGTAGTTCCTTATCCAAATGAACGATTCAAGAGACAATGTTAGCAGCCGTCTCAGGTTAGCTGCAGATGTGTTGTCGTTTATCGATTAGTGAAGTCATCAGAAGATCTAAACAAATTGCAAAATGATTTAGAAGAGTTATCTGCATGTTGCGAAAACTGGTAATTGACCCTAAATAACGAAAAGAGTGAGGTCATCCATATAAGTGATACAAGGAATCCATAAAACCTCGATTATAAGACATCTCAGTCAAATCTAAAAGCCGTAAATTCAACTAAATACGTAGGAATTACAATTACGAACAACTTTAATTGGAAAGAACGTTCGGCCGGGGTGGCCGAGCGGTTCTAGGCGCTACAGTCTGGAACCGCGCGACCGCTACGGTCGCAGGTTCGAATCCTGCTTTGGGCATGGGTGTGTGTGATGTCCTTAGGTTAGTTAGGTTTATGTAATTTAAGTTCTAGGGGCCTGGTGACCTCAGATGTTAGGTCCCATAGTGCTCAGAGCCATTTTTTTGGAAAGAACGTATATAAAATGTTGTGAGGAAGGTGAACCAAAGACCGGTTTATTCGCAGAACGTTTAGAAGATGAAACAGTTAAGAGACTGCCTACACTAGCCTTGTCCGTCCTCTTTTGGAGTACTGCTGCGCGTTGTGGGATCCTTACCAGATACGATTAACGAAGTACAACGAGAAAGTTCAAAGAAGAGCAGCACTTCTATTTTATTGAGAAGTAGGGAGAGTGGGCCACGGACATCATACAGGGTTTGGGATGGGCATTATTAAAACAAAGGAGTTTATCACGAAATTTCAGTCACCAACATTCTCCTCCGAATGAGAAAATATTTTGTTGACGGCGACCTACATAGAGGGAAAAGATCATCATAATAAAATAAGGGAAATCAGAGCACGCACGGAAAAATACAGGTGTTCGTTGTTTCTGCGTGCTGTTCGAGACTAGAGTAATAGAGAATTGTTGTGGATGTGGTTCGATGAACTCTCTGTCAGCCACTTAAGTGTAATTTGCAGAGTATCCATGCAGATGTACTCCGCGCAGAGAAGTCCATTTTAGCAATATTGACCACAGATCGTTGCCTCACAGATGGCTGGTTTATAGAGGGTGCATTGTTGAAGAAAAAAGAGAGCAGATTAGCTTTAACGTTCCGTCGACATCGGAGTTATTAGAGACGGAGCACAAGCTCGGATTGTGTCGAGGATGGGGAAGGCAGTCGGCCATGCGCTTTCGGAGGAATCACCCTAGCATTTTCCTGGAGCGATTTAGCTAAATCATGCAAAACCTAAATATGGATGGCCGGATGCGGGTTTGAACTCTCGTCCTCCCGGATGAGAATCCGGTATGCTAACTCCTGCCCCACCTCGCTCGGCGCTTCCATTGTTATGCTGACACAGTCATCTTCTTCGAAATATTCCTCAACTGTACGCAGTACTCAATGCTATATAATGTGTTCATATACTTTCGCATTTGATGTTTTCTTAATCACATTTGTTACGCAAGTGACATCCAATGAGTAGTCCACGTTCGAAATCACTGAGCTCTTCTAACAGATCCGTTCTGCTGTTACGGCTTCTCTATTAACAACAAAATACTTCTAGCCTCCTTTTACACTTGCGGGTCCGCCCCTCGTGAGAACTACTGGTAAATTCCACCGTACATAGAGGAGTCCGCTTACTTTTGATCAGGTAGTTCATGTACGTTGTTTGCCAAAGCTTGGGTAACCTATTTAACCTCAACTGGCACGTTAGATCAGCAGCTCTTAATTCCACAGAAAATATATGGGACGGTTTGGAACAACACCTGAAGATTGCTAACAGGTGCCTCGATGAAATATTTTTATACCTGCGCAACGTAACCACACGGCAGATCCGATAAACGTGCGTGGTTATGTTAGTGACAATACATTACTCGTTTTAAAATATATGGATAACAGACTTCGTCGGAATATTGATCAATTCATGAAGAAATTACTGTTCTTACATAGGATCTGTAGCAACCTACCACTAAACGAGGTATTTAAAAATGGTTCAAATGGCTCTAAGCACTATGGGACTTAAATCTGAGGTCATCAGTCCACTAAACTTAGAACTACTTAAATCTAACTAACATAAGGACATCACACACATCCATGGCCGAGTCGCCGGCACGGTAGCTTAGCGTGTTCGGTCAGGGGGCTGCGTGCTCTCTATAATAAAAAAAAATGAGTCAAAGAATCAACGATCAACTTGAACGGATGTCTTGTGACGTCCGCCCAGACCAAACGCAACGAACTACATCGATAAAAAAAAAAAGGTTCGAATCCTGCCTCGGGCATGCGGGTATGGATGTGTGTGATGTCCTTAGGTTAGTTAGGTTTAAGTAGTTCTAAGTCTAGGGGACTGATGACCTCAGATGTTAAGTCCCATAGTGCTTGGAGCCATTTGAACCATTTTGATCGAACCTGTGACCGTAGCAGCAGCTCAGTTCCAGACTGAAGTTCCTAGAACCGCTCGGCCACACCGGCCGGTGCGATATTTAGGAACCAAAAATAAGCTGTAGTTGGTGACGTATGGGGCGAAAAAGAGCCGCTTCCTCTCCAAAAGAGCAGTTTTGGTGCCTGCTTTAATCAGCTTAGAGGAAGAAATGGAAACCTAAATCTGGATGTCCAGTTGCGGATTTGAATCCTAGTCCCACCATTTGCATGGCCGTTGTTTCAAATACTCCCCCAGATAATCCGGCCAGGAGGTCGGAAGAGCGAGGCATTTGTGATGCTATAAATGATTTTGATGTACTCACCATATGTGGTACAATACACCAAATCTCAATCCTTCAAATCGTCAGAGGGTTTTCCGGCTAAGTCACTTTTATATCTCCCTCCAACAAAGTAATGGATTGTTAAATTTCTTTAACAAGTGAGGTAAGAAAGTTTCAAATACCATCCCTCGCTCGTGGGCGCGATTTAACAAAAGTGTAACCAACACCGTATAAAACTGACAATGTGTATTTGTATCCATTCGCTGTATAACTGTTACCAGTTGCTATCTCAGCTCCAGTAAGGAAACGTAAAAAAGGTAATGCTGATGGGACAATGTGGCAAAAAAATTTCCACACTAGAAATTCATAATTAAGATAATGACATTCTAATCTGATTACTTAAAATAAGCACATGTGAATTCCAGAAATGTTTCTCTCGCATTGCCGAGTTCTCCCAATTTTTCACGATACTTGTTCCTATACCCTGTATCTTAGAGTAGAGGAACAAAACAAAAAATGCCATTCACTCCCAAAATAATCTTAGATCTATACACACTGACAGTGGCACCGAATAAAGGTGTCTCCAGACTTTAGGATATACTACAGTTATTTTCTGTGGGGAGAAACTTATCGATTTGCTGTTAATTTCGAAGAAGAAATGAAGGAAGGAAGGAAGGAAGGAAGGAAGGAAGAGTTTAATGACCCGTCGGTGACTAGCGCTGATTTAGGGAAGGACAATGTGAGGAAGCAAGCGCTTCCGCGCTGCCCCCACAACAGAAAACGAAATCGGTCGTTCTATTTTCAAAGCAATCATCCCGGCATTTGCATCAGTCACTTGCTGGAAACCACATCTGCATGTCCGAACTAGGCTGAGTTCTGATTGCTTCCCTAATATTTCTATGAGTCAGATATGTTACCACTGCAAAACCTCGTACAGTGTTATTTTGAATATGCTCACTTTGTAGTGACCAAATAATATGTACCCACTTCCTGTAGTCATCTGTGATTACATTTCTCGTGTTCTTGCCTAGGAGCAGTTCGGACAATATGTCAGAAAGCACAGAAAACGACTCAATGCAGGTGGCATCACACGCCTGTAAAGGCATACAATCTATATATGCTTAGCGACTATCCTAGAAACTAGTACCAGTTGCAGGTTAACTATATAATGGTTTCTAGGTTTAATATAATTTTTATTTTCAATGATTATTGACTCAATTTATAAATTTATAGTGCTGTTATGATCCACTCATTAAGAGGTGCAATCTTGCGTGTGCTGGCGTAAGCTGTCGCTAGCACACCATTCGTCAAAAATGTACCAAGGAGATCGATAACAGGCGCTAGATGAAACGCGCCTGTCAGGAGACAGGCCAAAGATAGGCTCGCGAGTAACAAGCCGCCAACGCCCTCTCGACCATAAGTATTTAGATCGCCGCCGCTGACCGGAGAGGCTGTCTCAGTCTCATTCACTAGCTTAGTCTCACAGTCACTAACTCAGCCTCTCAGTCACTGGCGCACTAACTCGCACTCAAAGTGGCCTGTGTCAGTATACTGCGACCAGATTAGCGTACATAGCAGTGAGGCTTAAGTGGACTATTACGGAAGAGCTCGTACCACGACACATGGACTCTCTTAAACGTAAGTATCTTCTTGTTTGTGTAAATAAAGAACCCTGTTGATACATGTGTGCAGTTGTGTTGGGGATACCGGTCACCAACCACCATCCTCTCCATCAATTCCTATCGTACACGTCTCTATATTATAAGTTTAACAAAATAATACAAGTATTACAGTTAGAAAATGTATGGTTCTCTTGAGGCAGCACACATGACAGCTCGTAAATACCCGAACTTAATTCACCAAGGATTTGAGAATGAGAGCACCTAGTGCAGAACGATCAAGAATTCTGCGGGCGAATAGTGCTCTCGCTTGAAACGTTATATCGCTGGATTACACACTGTCTAGTCGAGAAGAGGCGGAGGACGGAGAAACTGCGAACATGCCGCATTTAGACGGAAATGGAAAAACAGCATAAGGAACCCTGAATGTACGGAATGCGGCTTGGTTTCATATTTCATGCGGGCATAGATCACAAGCAAACAAAATTTCATTATTTTTAGCGCGCTGCAGACATAAGAAAATTTATATCTGGTACAAACTGTCGGCATACAGACAGAGCCAATGGGTCTGCCACGTAGCAGTGACTGAATTAGTTTCATAATCAAAAGAAATGTTTCACGCATATATGGTGATGATGGTGTACCACGATCCCTACCTCATTATGGAGACGTGGAAATGCTACCCAAGAAAAACAAACTACAGTTCCTGGACAGTTTTATAGTAATAGAATTTCTGTTTGAAGGGGAATTGCATTGCAGATCGATCAGTTCCAATTGCACATGTATAGTGGTGCTTTGCATTGAAACTACAAAAACAGATATAAGACTGGCAATGTCCTCATAACGTTCAGGAAACTATTCTTTTCATTCTTTCAACGCCATAACAAATTGTTAAAAATTCAAGCTTCCTTTTACGCCAGTGAGTTCAGGGAAATGGACGGTCTTTTTTTCGGAAGTTGCCCCTTTCGCAATGTAAATTTCTTTTTAAATGCATCACACAAAAGCGGAAAAAAGTTGTTCAGGTAAAGTGAGAGGTCTGGCAACCATCCTGAATGTTCTAATTTTCTTTGCTACTTTCCTTTTTCCTTTATGAAGTCAACAATAGCAAGTATTAAATGAAAGCATCCTTCCAGGTAAACCCCTTGACTTAACCAACGTTTTTTCCAGTAATATACAAGTATAAAGTCTAAATACTCTTCGTTCAGTTCCACCAAAAACTGTTGCAACTGACGACGTAATAATGCGTGTAATTTCCAAAAAAATATACTATTCTTACCACCGATTTCATCACGTACTCGATGCCTACTAATCTGTTACAGAGTGGTTCTTGAAGTACATAGAAATGAATCATGTACAAATCGCTGTAAAAGTTAGCTCTTTCATCGTCAGTTACATCTTTAAATCCTACATGTATCCATAGCAGATATGCAATAGCCGTTGATAATGCGACTGCATAATAAATATTTAAAGTTCAGATACTTCGCTTCTGTGATTCCCATTCGTTTTTAAACATTGAGACAATAGATCACTAGATTCACTCTTTTAGTGCAAATAACCGCTGGACGTATGAACTTCCTTTATGCTACAAATAAGTAGGGAAGGATAAACAGCGCTGACTCTACGACTCTGTGCAACTGGAGAAACTCGTGGCGACCGCAAAATACCGCACTAAATGCCAGGAGAAATAGTCTCGTAACGCACTGCTAAATGAAATGTCGCAATGCAGCGAGTAGTTTCAAGAAGGAACGAGCAAAGTCGAGATTATCGTGCATGCATGAAATTTTGCGCGCTGTGGCTGACCCTGCCTTAGACGTGCAACAAACTTAACATATAATTTCGAACCTTTACGAAAACTTTTGTCCCCTAAACCGCCCAAGAAATGATAAGACGCAAAAAAGTTTATAGTTTACTACATTTTTGCTGTCCATGGACCCAAACTTCACTCTCAGGCATAACGTCTTAATTTATTACTTATTTACTACCGAGTCTATTCGTAAGATCGACGTATGCCACTGAATGTACCTGTAAAATTATACCATTGTAGAAACCAATAGTTAAAGAGATACGGCCTCATAAACAGTGAGATGAGTGAAAAACTATCTTTAGCTTAAAGCAGCACGTAGTAAGACTTGATCAGGCATATCTTTTCAATTTATTACTTTTTTACTGCTAACTCTGTTTGCAACACACTTTGCAAATAATATATAAATACATCACTGTATTTACCTGGAAAATAATACCATTCTACGCCAAACTGTTCAGGAGATGAAACGTCACAGTCACTAAGATGGGTGAAAAGCTAGATTTTGCTTAAAACGAAGCGCCAATTACCCAGACTATACACATCCAGTAAAATTAGGTGAGCGTTTGGCGTCATTGGGCGGGAGGCCCCTTGGTGGGCAGGTCCGGCCGCCGTGGTGCAAGTCTTCTTACATTCGACGCCACATTGGGCGACCTGAAAGCCGGATAGAGACGAAATGATGAGGAAGACAACACAACACCCACGCTAACCATTCAGCTTTTTTGTTTGTTGTTGTTGTTGGGTTTGGTCGTTGCGGACGTCACATGACATCCGTTAAAGTTCATGTTTTGATCCTTACACTCAGTTTTTTATTACAGAGACCAACCAGCTCTCTGACCGAACACACTGAGCTACAGTGGCACCTACCGGGGCGGACTATCCATCCAGTGTTTCGTAATGAGAACACTTAGGCACTTGCAACAAACTTTATACATAATTTCAGTTCTCTCCTAAACTCTTCGTCGATTACATTCTTAAAGCCAAATATTTAACCCACTAACTCATTCGTAAAGTAATCAGACGTTTCAACCACTTTTATACTTTAGAGTTTTGTTCTTTAAAGAATCGGGGTTTACTGGTAGAAGTTTCAACGAGCCAAACAGATAAATTGGGAATATACCTACCAGTTTTATACGTTGGAGTTCTGTTCTTTAATGAATCGGAGTTTTCTAGTAGAAGTTTCAACGAGCCAAACAGATAAATTGGGACTAAACATACACAGTCTCGCTCTCATGTCACACCACATTCTGGGCTCGCTTTCAAATTACGGACTCTAACTGGCTAAGTTGATTCCTGAACTCGATTTGGCAGGATCTTGGACAGTTATATTCTGCAACAGATGTCTGTAGTTTGTGTGTTCCTATTCTGTGTGTAAATACATTCTATGCAGGAGCAGATTTTTTCTACCAACACAGTCATCGACTAAACACACACGGAAAGAACTAGGGCCGCTTGCCACCAAACCAAGTGACAGTGTATGTACAATGATTCGAAAATTTGTGTCCTTATCGGAAGTATTATTCTTTTCGACAAAAAGTTTGAAATATTACAATTCAGGAAGGAGAGCGTGGTAATGATATAAATATTGTGTAAAATATTATGATACTATAACTACTGCAATCACAAAACGCTATGGCAGCGAGGCGTGAAATATGCCAAGTGAAAGGATGTGTCTGTGCATGAGTACAGAAGAAAGGGTGGAGCATCGAAAATATTGTATCCCTGGTAGAGCCAAATTTTATGTAAAAGATCACTCTCTCAAGTGGCATCAAAATTAGCTATGTGGCCAAGTTACATTATTACGGCGCCAATGAAATTTCGGTTTCGTCTGAGAGATTTGTCATTTAGGAAAGTCACTATTACGACGGGACCCGATTCTCCTGCAGTGATGATGGACGGCAAGAGGTAATTCCGAGTTTGGTAAAAAAAAAGTGCTATCACAGACTTCCCACTGGACTACGCTGACGAAACTATTAGAGGTTCCTTGCGTGACTGGAGCGCTGCGATCAGTGTGCCACAACTGGGCTACAATAACGACATAAGTTAATTTTTTTGTAGGCCTTTCTTGATTTTGGTTATGCTGACGGCTGTTTACGAGAGAGATGCTATATAGGTGACGAATACCCTCAAAGATATGTTATGCAAGTGATAATAGTTAGAGTTACAGGAACTACTACATCACGGCTGTTACAAATCATCTTATTTATTCTTCGTCCAACGCATTACCGGTTGAGGTGACGCAGTGGTCTTGCAGAAGTACGTTAGCAGCACAATGGTCGTCCACCGTCTGCAAGAATGGTTCAATGTTTTACTTCTCAACAGCTGCAGCTCCTTCCTCGACAGGTTATCTTCAACTGAAACGTGATCTATCAACCTACCGAAACGTTATTCGCTGAAGTGCTTAATAAGGATACCAAATTTATGTTAGTTGTAAGCTATTTACGTTGATCCCTCACAACTTTCGTTGGTGTGGCCGAACTACGACGAACATAGCAGCTCCTACAAACTTTCCCATTCCCATGTGGATTAACGTTTTGTTCGGTAGTGAATGGGCTGGTCACCTATAGGAGGATATGTACCGTGACACGTTTATACAATTATGCACCACGCTGGCTTACAGCTGATTTCCTCGACGTCGAAGGTCGGTACCTTGGCTTCTGGAGTTTACTGAGAAGATAATTTACATGTTCGTATTCAGTTCTTCTGTGGGACAGGGACATGGGACTATTTGCGATTTGAATGGAATGGATCAAATTCCGATTTATTCAGGAAACATCGATTCACCTAATCATCATACCAACAGGAATGTATTTTTTCGTAAACGAAGTGTTGTGCTGCAAGGAGCGCAAACATCTAAGCTGCTCGTCTAGTAACCTCCTGCCCGTTATAACAATGTTATGCAATGGTTTGCGCGGTAGGCATGCATTGAATATGGTATGCAAGAAATTTAATATGAAAATGAACAAGGAGGAATCAATATCAAAAACTTCACAGAACCAGTATGGTTGAAACAAGTATCAGTATTAGTGTTTGGGGATGGTTCAAATGGATCAAATGGCTCTGAGTACTATGGGACTCAACTGCTGTGGTCATAATTCCCCTAGAACTTAGAACTACTTAAACCTTACTAACCTAAGGACATCACACACATCCATGCCAGAGGCAGGATTTGAACCTGCGACCGGAGCGGTCGTGCGGTTCCAGACTGTAACGCCTTTAACCGCTCGGCCACTCCGGCCGGCAGTGTTTGGGAATAATATGTTATTATGCAACTAAATATATCACACATTTCATTCTAACAGAAGCAGACTGCACACACGATTAATCATCCCATGGAGAAACCCCATTAATACGCTAAAATACAGTCTCTAGCTTTGATAATGACATCAATTCAGCGATAAGGAGAGTCTACCAGATCGTTCAAGTATGCCGTATCCATCTGAAGACATTCATTACTGCTTAGATCCAACAGAGCTCCGAAATACCGGTGATAGATATTGCCTCTTTTCACTTGCTGTTCAAATACTCCCAGACATTTTCTGTGACATTAAAAGCGGGTAATTTAGCGTCCCAAGTGAGACAAAAATATGCGTAGAACCGTGCGAAGAAGACTGTTGTTATCCTGGAAGGTGGGAGTGTGCAATGCAAAAACACTATGAAAATGTTAAACAAAGGGTAATACATGGTTACCGAGAATGTTTAACTGAACATTGTGGTTCTCGTTCACGGTAGAGTGAATGTGTGGATTATGTCATGGTATGAACAACACCTCGAAGAATCACAGAACATTCTCCGGCCTTTATTATATCCTCCACGCAATGGGGTGCATATAACTCTTCGGCACGCTTCATTTGAAAACAGGCGAAATGCATACTCACCGAACCCCTCTACATGCTTCCAGTCAGCTGCTGTGTAGTTTCTGTGGCGGCCCACTGAAAACGTGCTGTTTGAAACTGCCTTTTTCAAGGTGCCCATATCAAACAGCCTGTGCAAGCAGTTCCTTCACAATATTCACTAGCACACTGCTTGACGTAGATCTGCTTTTAACGACATGAGAAATTTATGTTGGTTTCGAAACATATTCCTGTTGACTTTAACGAGGCATGAAACTCATTCCCTGACATTTATGTTCTTTCTGCGATCACTATTCTTACTGCATTGTATTTGGCTGCAAGTGGTACACCATTCCTTGCAGACCTAACAGACAGTGTTGATACATCAACAATTCGGACGGCTTCAAGCACGGTGTAGACATCAGCGCAGCTCCCATCTGTCATTCCGTCACGTCTCCACGGTTGACCCATGTGACTGAGCTGATTCAGTTTGACTGACTGGCAGACGCACACCACTTGCACGAGTTGCTTCAGTAGTGTCGCTCACATGACTGCTTGGTACCAGTTCTACACCATTTACAACATTCCAAAACGACCTCTGTGCTCTTACAAAGGAATGACTAATACAATCTTACTTTTTACTTTACGTGTGGCAAGGGCATTATCGACCACACGCCTGCTTTAGGGGCCTCTTCCACTTCTGTCTGTCCAATACGCTGATTATCCAGTTGCTGTTGCTGTTCATCCTACTTGTGTCCTCCCGAATGGCCCGCAGCTCATGGTCTCCCGGTCGCGTTCTCGCTTCCCGAGCACCGGGTCCCGGGTTCAATTTCCGGCGGGTCAGGGATTTTCACCTGCCTCGAGATGACTGGGTGTTTGTGATGTCCTCATTATTTCATCAGCATCATGAAAGTGGCGAGATTGGGCTGAGCAAAGGTTCGGAATTTGTACGGGCGCTGATAACCGCGCAGTTGAGCGCCTCACAAACCAAACATCATCATCATCATCATCATCATCATCATCATCATCATCATCCCAAATGTCATCCCACCATCTAATTCTGGGTCTTCCTCTTCCTCTCGTTCCATCTACTGTTCTGCTGAATGCCATTCTAGGTAGTCTATTCTCTGTCATTCTTGCTATACGGCTTGCCCAATTCAACCTTCTCCTCTTGAGGACTTCGACGATGTCTTCATTTCTTCTTATACAGGCCCAAAAATTTTTCTTTGTACTTTTCTTCCGAATATTAACAGTTTTTCTTCATCTTTATTTCTAAATATTAATGTTTCACATCCATATAACATCACAGGTATAATGGTCGATTGATATAAGCGGATTTTGAAGTTACTACTAAGTGATCTTCAAAAGCTGTGCACCACGAAGGAATTATCGAAATGGGACGGAAATCAGTAGGTGTGATGTACATGTACATACAAACAAGTGATTACAATTTCAGAAAAAAAATGGACGATTTATACAAGAGGAAGATCATCAGTAATTGAGATAGTTAATAGAGCGTTAGTCCACATCTGGCCTTTATGCAAGCAGTTATTCGGCTTGGCATTGATTGATAGAGATGCTGGAAGTTCTCCTGAGGTATATAGTGCCACATTCTGTCTAGTTCCGCGTAAAATCGTCAAAATCCAGAGATATCTGGAGGACTCTGCCCAAGATCTGGGGAGAGACCCGGAGACCTTGCTGGCCAAGGTGGGGTTAGGCAAGCACGAAGATAAGCAATAGAAACTATCGCCGTTTTCGGGTGGGCTTTGTCCAGGTGAGATGTAACTCCAGAATGACTTGCCGTGAATGGCAACAAAACGAGTCGTAGAATATAGTCGACGTACACCGTGTGGTAAGTGTGCCGCAGATGACAACCAAATGGGTCCTGCTGTTAAAAGAAATGGCGCTCCAGACCAATACTTGTATTAGTCGGGCCGTCTGGAAGGAGGGAGTGTCAGGTAGCCCATCGCTGTCCGAGACGTCTCCAGACACGACTCCGACCTGGACTCGCACAGACTGGAGTTTAACTGTTTTCAGTGATGACCTCACTTCGAACTGAGCCTCGACGACCAGCGAAGATGTTTCTCTAGCACATGGAACATTCGTTTCCAAACATTACTTGCTTATGCGATGAATTATTCTTTGGATGTGCAGCGAGAACATTTTTTGCACTCAGGCATTAAGAACTCTAGCTGCCGCAACCTTTTTCACGCAAGAGCTTTTTAATAGTAGAAATATAAGAGACGAAGCAAAAGCCATTCGAAAGATATAGTGATACAAAAGCTATAGACTACCGAAATTGGAACACAATGGACCGTCTGAGAGCAGCAAATCACACTGTTTTTCTATATCGTCACTTGTCTTCTAGACTTTTGTCTTCAACTCTACGTCAGAGATTCTAAATATGTCGAGTTAGAGGTAATGTAACTTGTAATCTCCATTATATATCAGTCAGAACTATCTGTAATAATTAATGTACAATGTGCTCAGAACACATGAAAAAAAAAAGAAACACACGAAAACTAATGCAAAGTAACGGGAATTGTACACTTCCTAATTAAGGACGACTTTAAGTCATCACAACATTATATCATTGAAAATTGAGACTGCACAAGATACAACTTGCAGTCTTCCTCACTGAACTCCTCAGAAACTGTTGAATGCCCTTTGAGTTAGGCAAAAATATAGTACGTCTTTATAAAAATAGATATGTAGTAAGAGTATTTATCACCGTTAAATCTGGCAAGTTACCTATAAATACTATTTTATTGTACTACTGTTGTATCTAGTTCGATTTCGCTCATAATTCACAAATATTTTTTATCATGGGGCATTTCTGTATCGTGGCTGGTAGTGGCGAAAGTTCTGTAGGGAATATACAGCCTGCGTCACGCAACATGGATATCCCTGCTATGTCATAAACGAAAGCAACTTTTCAACAGTGAACACTTGCAAATATTCTTCTGTTCACGAAGAGCCGAATGGCTATGGGGCTTCTAGTGCACTTTTTTACGTTTGTGACACCACCTTGCGCATGTCAGTGCTCTAACCATAACCATAAAAGCCACAAACCTACTTATGAGGTCTTCATCAAGGGATGACATGTCACACTCCATTTTCTATGGTGTAATAATCAAGACATCACAAGCCAGGTCCCATTTACATGACGTCGTATGGGTGGGAAATTAAAAAAAATAAAATTGAACAGGCAATTCAGTATGTCAGAACAGCAGACAGGACATCTTTTTATAGGTCAGTGGCATAATCATGCACAAACACACAATATATTTTCTTTTTGGTTACAGCTTATTATTTATTTATTTGATTTCACATTCTAGCTAACTGCTGTCATCAGATCAAATAGTTTAAAATGTGAATACAATGTATATCATCAAGTAGTACTTATCTGTATGAGGCGTAGGTGCGTACTAGTCACTATCTAGCCATCATGTTCAAAGCCAACCAAATGACCTGAAATTCTTGTGGTATTTTCAAAAGTATCTGAAAAATCTATACCATGTATTCATAAAAATTAATACACACACACACACACACACACACACACAAACACACACAATACATCATGGTCCAAACAGTGATGGAACAAGTGTCCACAAAATGTAGAAAGGACAGGATGGTTATCATCATATACAAGTACAATTACATATCTGTGATTGTGAATGAAAATTATTTCCTGGGCCAAAGTAAAACTGTCTGCATTATTTACTAAAATAAGTAAAGTCAGCGAAATATTTTAGTGACCCTCAGGCTAGCTTATCAACTTACTAGTGCAGTACAAAAGTCTCTGATATTCTCTGATAATACTAATTCATGCTGACACACAGTGGAGACTACATGACACTTTGTTGAAACAGACTGCTGAGAACTAACAATACACACTCACATAAGTTAGAAACAAGGGTTCCTATGCTTTGAACTATACACATTCAGCCCATTTTCATACTTACTAACATATGAGAACTACGCCGATTCCACTCTAGACTGTTAACTTTATCTTGCAGTACGAAATATCTGTCATCTTCAGCTTATAATGCTAACTTACGTTACCACTTAGTGAGGTTTTCATGGCGTGCCGCCCCCCTCCCCACCATGTTGTCAAGTTACAGCAAAATAGTAACAAATTGTTCCTAAATAGCTGTGTTACAGAAAAATTGCAACATAGTGTCCCATGCACCAAAATGTGACAGCAAAAATGTAAGAAGCTGCGACATACATCACCATGTTGTAGCAGAATTGTAGCAAATTGTCCCATACAATAACATGTTACAGCAAAACTGTAACAAATTATCCCCACATGTCATTATTGTTATACAAAATTGTAGCAGTTCCCCAGAAATACGTGGTAGATATTACTGGATCAATAATGGTAAATTCACTTGGTGACTACCGTTTTTCCAGATACTAAAGTGGGGCAATGATGGCCCACTGACATACAGACTAGAATTACCCTGCATTATTGTAGGACAATGAAGGTCAGCTGACATATGGTGACTGCCATCACCCAGTATGTGCATTTATCTTGAATCAGTAAAAAATTACATGTTTCATGATTGTGTCAATATGCATGTGTAAGATGTCAGCCAGTATAATCATGACATCACTTGTACTTTGCCTCATCTCCCTTTTCACTGCATGCTAGTCAGAGAACTGTAACGAGGCTCTCATACAAGTTCAGACTTGTTATAAATTTAGTAGGCACAAGCAAATGACATCATGATTAGACTTGCTGACATCTGCTCCTGCAGATTGACAGCCTCCAAGCATGAGATACTTTGCTGAGTCAAAGTAAAATCATATGTGGGGGCAATGGAAGTCATCACATCAATTGACCATCATTGCCTCATCCAGTCATAGTCACCCTGTTAACTGGCCATCACTGCCCCTCAATAGTATCTCAGATAATGGCAGTCATCATGTCACCTGACTACCATTGTCACAGTAGTGTGCACCATGTGTTTTGACATACTGGACATTTTTTACAATTTTGTATAATTTTGGTAATATAGAGGGTTTTCTGTAACTTAGCTATGTTTGGGGGAAATCTGCAACACTTTTGCTGTAACATGGTGAGTATGGTACAATTTGTGAGAATTTTGTTGTACTTTAGTAATGTATGGAGTAATTTGTTCAAATATTTTTGTAATATGGAATGCATGGGACAATTCGTTACAATTTTGCTGTAACATGACGATGCATAGTGTAATTTGTTACAGTTATGATGTAAAATTATCTAGTATAGGGAATTTTTTTTTAAATTTGATTTGATTCTTACTTACAGAGGAAAGTAAGATAGGGACCGTTTTTTACTATTTTGCCATAACATGTCGATGTATCAGGCAGTAGGTTACAATTTTGATGTTATATAGAGATGTAAGCACAGCTTGTTACTGGTTTGCTGTAACACGAAATTGTATGGGGATATTTATTACAATTTTCAAATCGCTTAGAGATGTGTAGGGCCATTTTTTCCTGACACAGCGTTGTACTCAGTAGCACATTATAATTCTGCTGCATGTTTCGTTGTGAAAACTTTGTTTAGTGCTTATCTGTTACCAAACAGGTCAGCAGTTTCTTACAATTTTATTGTAACATGGTGATGTACGAGGAAATCTGTTAATATTTTGCAGTAACAAGGATAAATATCACGCTCAAGGTGTGATGTAGCCTCCACTGTGCGACACAAGTTATTTCAGTAGCGACAACATGCAAACCAAATATATTTTCTTTCTTTGTTATTGATAAGGTAACTTACAAAGAAGTGTCTCATTTTTTTCCTCAAAATCTTATAATCTTTTGATAAATAATACAGAGATATGTACTTATTCATGCATTTTTGTGGTAACCTGGTAAGTGATATGAAGCTGGTGCACAGATAATATTTTCGAGGTACTGAATATCCTGTCTGTGTGGAAGCTTGTTTCAATCATTGTTTTGACCATGTTTTGTGTTTACATTTTGTAGTTTAAACAACACGAAGTTATCCTTGAATATTACAAAGATATGTAGTGTGTTACAAGCCATAAAACATCTCACCAAAATGCACATTTTTTAGGACGTTTTGCTGAGTTAATGTGTAGGGAAATAGTGTTTCGTGATGTGAAGCATTACTAAAAGTTTTCTAAGAATAACAGTTAACGATAGTTTGATCGATGTATTAGCAGTAATATAGCCTCAAGTTTGCCGAAGATCGAATGGTTAATATAATTATGTAGTTTGATTAATATGACATAAAATTTAGACATGGAAATAACGTTATGGTACTGAATTTAAGATGCCACGTTCATACTTTGAATTTCAACTGTGAATTATACATAAACTGCATTCCTCCAGTGGGTGACAGCTATAGAACAGTAATTCAGAATGACTATTTGTTGGTGTCAACTTTTAGTGCTTGCTTGCTTAGCGTGGTACTTTAGTTAACATGTGGTTTTATTCCTGAGGCTGGTTATGTTTGGATTTCGTCCACCGCACCCTTTATGCCTAGAATGATGTGTCAGTTGCCTGTTTCACATCTTATTTTTAGTCACATAAACTTTTTACTTTTATAGCAATATCTAGACATAGAAATAGCAGAAAGGCACTGAGTGTCCGCATCTGCGGTCATGTTTCAGGCATCAGTGTTGATGGGTATCTTAGACAAGGAATTATCATTGTACCACTTGACAAAATTATTGCGTGTGTGTGTTTATATTTGTGTGCATGTGTGTGTGCGTGCGTGCGTGCGTGCGCGCGCGCGCGCGCGCCTGTGTGTGTGTGTGTGTGTGTGTGTGTGTGTGTGTGTGTGTGTGTGTGTGTGTGTGTGTGTAAGCCTGCAGGTGTGTTTACTTTTTTTTTTGATAACTGGCACTGCTCATTCCAATCGTTTTCAACACGGTACAGAATTCAGATTGGTCTCACACTTTTGAAAACGATACTAATTTATGCAATTTAGGTGAATATTACCTATTTTCTTATCCAATACAAGGCGTCTGGATACTTCTGAACATGACTTTTACTTACTGATAGTCTGTTTCATGGGTATTTTTGAAATTCCCGTCAATGTGTCGTCATATGAAAAGATTTTCGCCTGTAACATCCTGACGATATCATAGCTAAGGAGCATGACTTATGACTTCATGGGTAGGTCTCTGACCTGCACAAGTGATGTCGCAAATGTAAATGAAGAGTGCAGGAATCTCTATGGTCATACTACTACTAAGATATAGAGACCGCAAAGTAACCATCATTTTGCACGCGCACACGCACATTCATTGTAGAGGCATATACACCAAATTTCAATTTTTGTGTGGAAGAGTGAACAACAGTTAGCATTACATAAATTAAAATGCAATCAATCAGCGATTCTGACCGAGGTTGAGGAATTTCTCACCAGGCGAAGCCAGAACTGGAAGTTCTCTCCTAAGTTTTCGCCAATTGGAAACACGCCCACTCTACGACTACTGAGTTCTACAACAGCTCATCTTGCTCACAAGAGTGGGGAATGGACGAAAGAAATATGTGCAATGATGTACTCTTTTGAAGACACTGCATTTCTACTGGAAAAGTGGGTGTATTGTAATGTAGCTCTCTGAAGTTTAAAGTAGGCATTTTCACCAATTATATGGAAATTGTGGTAAACTGGAAAGTAGAGAATGCCAGATATGTACAGTTTTTTAAACAAATGTAGCAGGACGATTAATAGTAGCTTGAACCATTGTTAATTACATTACACCAAATAAATCTCCACTTCGTGAACCGTCAGTTATGGAAACGAATGTATTAATACAATTAAACTCTTTGAAACTTGCCAGAGTGAGGTCGCCCAATGGTTAGGGCAATGAACTCGCATTCTGGAGGACTATAGATCAAGTTGTCCATCGGGACAACCCATTTAGCTCTTCTGTAGTTCACTTAAATCACTTAAGGGAAACGCCGCGATCGTTCCTCTGAGAGAGAGACGAGCAATTCCCTTCCTCTAGCTTCCCACAGTTCGGGAGACTGCTTCCTCTCTAATGGCTTCGTTGTCGACGGAATGAGCTTGGGTGGTATTATTGTCGTACGGTGAATTAAGTTCATCATCTCAACATAATTGTCAGACAACACTTTATTAGACTTTTGTACAGTGGGAAACGAATCCAAATGTAGCCATTTTAGATATCGAAATTAGACTTAGTCTCGTCGGCATAGAGCCTTTAAGGAAAACCACGAAACTCTAAAATAGGAATGCCCAAAGATATTTGATCCCCGTACTGGCAATGCAAACACAGTGTTTTAACAACTGCGCCCTTCGCTTTTATATTCTAAGATATCACACAAGTTGTTCAGCGATGATTTAATCGATATCATTAAACAGTATACAAACGTAATGCTTCTGAAGCGCGTTACTTTCCAGTAACATTCTATGAAAATATTCGGAATTAAAAAATTTACTAATTATTACTAAACCTGCTTTGTACTCTACTATGTACCTATTATTGCCTGTGAAAAAAACTAAGCCTCTGCTCAAGATATTTGTTCACATCTATGGCGCTTAAGCACCGTCGATTATCGAACTAGAATCCAGCGCTAATGGAGCGTCCACTCAAATTTACAGAGAGAGGCAGTGCGAGGAGTAATCCATCCCCATTTCGGGTTTCAGAAACGCTTACGTAAATGCATCCCCTGGAAGCGTCAGCTTTCAGAGTGTTAGCTGTGAAGTCAATGGATATGCGACGTGAGTGGCTTGGTAACGCGAGAGGTGATGAGGCACTTAAGGGCGTCAGACACAGAAACCCCTGTGAAATTGTTCGCTACCGTTTACTGCTGTCACAACGTCGGCACTTGGCTTTGTATCTCAGCTTGTAACAGCTGACGCGGAGACCCATTAGCCAATAAGGACGATCCGCTGGCCGCACTTGTGCCCTCTCGAACAACGAAGCACCGTTATTGTAATGAACATGTTTGTCACTTGTAGTTTCCTAGGCAATACAGAAAGGCCTGGAGCTTATTGAGAAAGACTTTCAGAGACGAAAACGTTTCGTGATCGTGGAGGAGCACCCCTTTGATGGTTTTACAGTCAGAGATATGTCATCATCCGCAGCAGCGCATTAAATCTAAGCGCAAATCTGAAGTACATGCTCATTAACATTAAATATCGTGATTCTAATACATCTCTACCAACATGAAATCGGTGCAAATCCAAATCGCACTAGACGATGTTTCATGATTTTCACTGTACGCATCTACTCAGTAAATATTTTCAGTGTTCAAAGGGTGAAACATACTTTGTTGCGTAATGGTAATCTACTGAAATACCTGTATATTTTATTTCTGTTATTTTTATTACGAACGTTTTCTTTAGATGTAAAGGTTGAAAGAAATAATTGTTTTAATACTACAAGAAATTTCTTTTATGAAAAGTTGGTTTAAAACGCGTGAGTGTAACTAAAGGTAATGATTTAAAACTCATGGCAGTAACTGAACAATAAATTTAATTTGTAAGAGTCGAAATGACCCATTCGAATAAATGAAAATGGTACGTGGCAGATGGTACTGGTTTTAGCTCACACCCTTTTTTGAAACGAAAATAACTCCTATTTTACTTACGAGAACTGCACATAAAATGTGGATCATAATGCCCCTTACAAAAGAAAAAATTACAGTTTGTAACTAATGAAAGTAAACTATTTATTTTACTGCTCTAATGTTGTAAAATTATGTACAAACTTCCAACACAGTACCTCCCATGCTCACTTCTAATCTTCAAACAGTTACAAGGCACATGAATGCATAAATTCGACTCGTAAAATTTTTTCGTGATCTGAAAAACTACGAATAATTCTCCTGTCAGGAAACAATAACTCTTCTCATAATAGGTCCACTTTCATTGACTCAAGCAGCATTATTCACTGAGACCCACATTTAGTGAGTGGTGTATGCCTACAACTGTTGTAAGGCCAGTATAGGGTTACCTATTGTCGTTTTCTAGAATTAATGATTTTCTTGAAACCTCATTCCACGGTAACTATGCATGCCTGAATGGTACCATGTAGCCTCCAATTTTTATGTTCAGATAACTTTCGTGTCTTTGGTTACTGAACTAGAGGGCATATTACGTGGTAAATTAGCCGACCTACGCGTGTTCAAATACAAAATACAGTCGGTTAATGTGTGCGGTAAGGTGGAGTTCAACATTCAGGCATTAGACGGGTCAGTCGGGCTCGACCGGCCGCCATGCCATCCTCTGTCATTTGCCTCATTGGGTGGCGTATGGAGGGGGTATGTGGTGAGCATAATGCTCTCCCAGTTGTCGGGTTTCTTGACCTTGGAACCGTCACTAGTCGATCGAGGTGCTCCTCATATGGCCTCACGAGGCTTTGTGTACCCAACACCAGTACTCCCACCTAGGAAAAATCTCTTGTCATCTCGGATCGAATCCGGTTTCCCCGCATGGCAGTGAGCCGTGCCGACCACTCAGCCACGGAGGCGCACTGGTTAATACGCGTCATACTAAAAGTCGTACGCCATAAGAATTCCATGTCGGAGTGTCCTGTCAACAGTACAGAAATTTTCGTGACAACGGACTGTAATGTTCTTAGGCGTGTTAGAAGAGTTTCATGAGGCAAGAAAGGAAGAACATTCGGGCCGAAAAATAGTCTTTGCTAATAGCAGGTTTCTGACTTTCGGCTACTCTTCCTCCCACTGACACCTCAGTGTACCACAATAGGCTGGTATAGCTCATACAGGGTTTCACATTGAGCTACAGTATTTGCCATCAGCCTCGTCGGCAGTGACATTTTACTTACTCGCTTCTTAAAACTAACACTTCATTAGTTGACACCTTATTCTCCAATGTCGTGAGATTAAATGGTAACATAATAAACGTATTGGTCTCTCCGTCTTTGGACTCTTCGTTTGAATAACAGAAAAATCTGCAACAAGAACATCTTTGAAAACATATACTTAACGTCTTACATTTGGATATAAACGCCGCTATCCAAAGGTGATAGTAATACTTTCACCAAATTTACTACAACCGCCTATATTATAGAGATAATCTGAGTTGTAGAACATATGTTATACGCTGTTCGAAAGGTATTACAGTAATTACTCTTGCTGTGAAACTACATTTTGAAAATTAAACTTGTCTGCGTGTAATTTTTACATAACTAGGCCAGATTCAAGGTAATTTTGTAGCTGTTTATCTTAGTAGGGTAACTGACTCTAGAAATTAAGTGTATCTGTATCTGTGACACACATTCCAAACCGAAATACACTCCTGGAAATGGAAAAAAGAACACATTGACACCGGTGTGTCAGACCAACCATACTTGCTCCGGACACTGCGAGAGGGCTGTACAAGCAATGATCACACGCACGGCACAGCGGACACACCAGGAACCGCGGTGTTGGCCGTCGAATGGCGCTAGCTGCGCAGCATTTGTGCACCGCCGCCGTCAGTGTCAGCCAGTTTGCCGTGGCATACGGAGCTCCATCGCAGTCTTTAACACTGGTAGCATGCCGCGACAGCGTGGACGTGAACCGTATGTGCAGTTGACGGACTTTGAGCGAGGGCGTATAGTGGGCATGCGGGAGGCCGGGTGGACGTACCGCCGAATTGCTCAACACGTGGGGCGTGAGATCTCCACAGTACATCGATGTTGTCGCCAGTGGTCGGCGGTAGGTGTACGTGCCCGTCGACCTGGGACCGGACCGCAGCGACGCACGGATGCACGCCAAGACCGTAGGATCCTACGCAGTGCCGTAGGGGACCGCACCGCCACTTCCCAGCAAATTAGGGACACTGTTGCTCCTGGGGTATCGGCGAGGACCATTCGCAACCGTCTCCATGAAGCTGGGCTACGGTCCCGCACACCGTTAGGCCATCTTCCGCTCACGCCCCAACATCGTGCAGCCCGCCTCCAGTGGTGTCGCGACAGGCGTGAATGGAGGGACGAATGGAGACGTGTCGTCTTCAGCGATGAGAGTCGCTTCTGCCTTGGTGCCAATGATGGTCGTATGCGTGTTTGGCGCCGTGCAGGTGAGCGCCACAATCAGGACTGCATACGACCGAGGCACACAGGGCCAACACCCGGCATCATGGTGTGGGGAGCGATCTCCTACACTGGCTGTACACCACTGGTGATCCTCGAGGGCACACTGAATAGTGCACGGTACATCCAAACCGTCATCGAACCCATCGTTCTACCATTCCTAGACCGGCAAGGGAACTTGCTGTTCCAACAGGACAATGCACGTCCGCATGTATCCCGTGCCACCCAACGTGCTCTAGAAGGTGTAAGTCAACTACCCTGGCCAGCAAGATCTCCGGATCTGTCCCCCATTGAGCATGTTTGGGACTGGATGAAGCGTCGTCTCACGCGGTCTGCACGTCCAGCACGAACGCTGGTCCAACTGAGGCGCCAGGTGGAAATGGCATGGCAAGCCGTTCCACAGGACTACATCCAGCATCTCTACGATCGTCTCCATGGGAGAATAGCAGCCTGCATTGCTGCGAAAGGTGGATATACACTGTACTAGTGCCGACATTGTGCATGCTCTGTTGCCTGTGTCTATGTGCCTGTGGTTCTGTCAGTGTGATCATGTGATGTATCTGACCCCAGGAATGTGTCAATAAAGTTTCCCCTTCCTGGGACAATGAATTCACGGTGTTCTTATTTTAATTTCCAGGAGTGTATTTGGGGAGCAGAATCACCCTCGCGAGAACCCAGAGAAACTCAATAAATACTATTAAAAATCTAGTGGCTTCATCTCACGATAAAGATTAGTTTAGCGAGTGTACGACAACCATTAAAGTTAGAAATGTGGTGCGCCTTTTCTGAATTAACAGCTCAATGATGTCTCCAAGCGGAGCATTTGAGTGAACTCGCTCGTGCCCAGAGATAAGACAATAATGCTATAGACTCGTTGCTGATCGAAGCAAATCTTCATCGTTAGCCTCACCATTTGTTGCCTCTACATCGTCAGATCCTCAAATCGTAGGCTCCAGCACACTGTTGCAATACTTTTTAAGAATTTTTCGGATGACGGAGTACCTTAGGAAGACCGTGTACTGGCAAAATGGACACACAATTTAGTTCAGTTGCACCAAACTACGACCCGCGACGTAAGTTCATCCGACCCGCCGACTGTACTCGAATTTGCCTGATAAAACATATGGAACATGAAACATTGCGATGTAGTTTAAATTAAAATATTATGTTTAAAATACTAAGAGATCTTCAGAAGTGCCGGCCGGAGTGGCCGAGCGGTTGTAGGTGCTTCAGTCTGGAACCGTGCGACCGCTATGGTCGCAGGTTCGAATCCTGCCTCGGGCATGGATGTGTGTGATGTCCTTAGGTTAGTTAGGTTTAAGTAGTTCTGGACTGATGACCTCCGATGTTAAGTCCCATAGTGCTCAGAGCCATTTGAACCATTCTTTTCTTCAGAAGTGCGGAGACCTCTTAACTGCTAGGTTCCTGAAATTTACTATGGTCAATGTTCCGGACCAAGTTTTCAGATTTGCAAATTTCGAGTGATCTGTTCATACGCTGCATCAGACGCCAGGTAGCATTCTGTGGGAAACACTTACTTAATTTTTGTGTACTGTAACTGTTCAAGCGCCAGCACGTCGGGATGAAATGTAACAGCAGAGAAGGCTGTGAGATGACGTCAGCCAATAGTACGCTGACTAGGACCGCAGCACGACAGGAGCGGTCCTATATGAAGGGAATATAATCGGAGCTCCGCACTAGAGTACCCCCACTAGAAGACGAGCAGTGACTTAGGAACTTGTGTGATTTGCTTGCATGGAAACTGCATATATCGAAGGACAACGATTATTTGCATGTCGCCATTTGCTTGTGACACGTCATTGTAAATCCGGTAACTTAATTATTGTCAATTCAGTTTACTGTAATAAATTCCATTAATACTATTTGCTTGAATTGTTGTCTAGCTATCGGAGAAAACAGCTTCCTGGGCACCCTATATTAGACGAATGGGCCGGACACGACAGTAACCAGTCTTTTCTACTGTGAATTTCACTCAGAGATATACACTCAATCGCCGACAGTCGCACGCTGTTCTTGAAGAAGATGATTCTGAATTCTGTGCCGTGCCTTATCACACAGCAGTTAGGTGAATCAGCTGCGGTAGAGTGCTGTTTCGTTTTTACGAGCTCCGAAATGAAACAGACGCTTTCCTCACTAAAAGAGCTAGAGCTGATCCATAGCTGTCAGAGACGACATAGTTGTCAGCTTCTGGAGACATCACAACTCACGTGAAGAAATTGTATTTTAAACTGGAGGGAAAGGATAACCTCGGCTGAGATCTGAATCATCGAAGGATTTCTGAGAAAGCTCTCACTGTTTGTAGCACAGCTTGCAGGAGAACAATCCTTCCTTATTTCAACTTTTCAGAGTTTTGTGCCACAGTCGTGACGTGAAGAAGCGCTTTTTGGGGAGTTTTTCGGGTCTTGACATAAATGTGTGCGAAATCATTCTTTTCCAAAGGCCGTTGGATTGTAAACTTGATGATATGCCAGTCTAACTGTAGTTGGAGCTCACTGATCTGCAAACAGATTACGTGTTTGAAGGGAGCCACGGAGAAGGAAAAGTTGTACAGATTTACTGCTGCCTACTTGATGTCGACTTTCAGAAACTGTAGGAAATCGCCGCTGTTATGGCATTAGCGACTGGAAGAACTTATGTCGGTGAGCAAACGTATTCAAAACTCAGTATGTTAAGTCAGCAAATCGGATGAGATTGACAGGTGAACTTTTGGAAGCAGTTCTCTTGATTTGATGCAGCTATACCAAACTAAACACTGATGCTATCCTGAAATCCAAGCGTCAGTTTCACAACTCTCACTAACGTTTTTGCTGGTTGGTTTGTGAAATTCGGGTATGTGCACACTAGGTCTGCTGTAACTTCGTTTTGGCAAACGTCGCCTTTTTTATAACCCTTTTTAGTAAGTAAATTTTTTGGTTGACATTGTTTTTTGTGCCTTGCATGCCACTCGCGATTACCGCGTAACGCTGAACTTAGCTTTTCATGTTCTTTTACCAGAGTTTTCGTTCTGGTACGCAAGTTTTGTACAGAATGTTGATGCGGCTCGTGCTCATAATTTGTCACCTATCCGGCCAGCTGTGGGAAAAGTCTGGTGCCCTCGGATTTATTTCATTCTATTATCAAAATTATGACTTAACTGAGTAATTTCGCCACTAGTAGGACATCGCTATAGCAGAATACTGGCGACCGATAACGAGAGTAGAAATGAATACTTTCTAACAGCTCAGATCTTGAGCTCTAACTTGATGTTGAACCTTTATAGTGAAGAAGGAGCAAATAAGTGATGTAACTTCTAATGTACAGCAACTTCGGCAGATTAAAACTGTGTGTCGGAGCGACTCTCGAACCCAGAATCACTGCCTTTCGCGGTAATATGCCCTAGCCACTTGACTATCTAAACACTTTTTGAAGGTAAAATCGCTTCAGCTTAAGTACTTCATTTGTAAGCACGATCGGTTTCACAACATTTTAGCTGTATCGTCAGATGCAATGTTCGTCCCTGGTAGCTGAGTGGTCAGCGCGACGGAATGTCCTGCCCAACGGCCTGGGTTCCATTCCCGGCTTGTAGGAGATTTTCTCCGCTCAGGGACTGGGTGTTGTGTTGTCCTTATCATCATCATTTCATACCCACTGACATGCAAGTCGCCGAACTGGCGTCAACTCGAAAGACTTGCACCAGGTGAACGGTCTTCCCGACGGCATTTCCAGTTTCAAATTGTTCAAATGCCTCTGAGCACTATGGGACTTAACATCTGAGGTCATCTGTCACCTAGAACTTAGAACTACTTAAACCTTAAGGACATCACACACATCCATGCCCGAGGCAGGATTCGAACCTGCGACGGTAGCAGTCGCGCGCTTCCAGACTGCAGCGCCTAGAACCGCACGGCCACCAGGGTCGGCTTTCAATTTTCCATCAGGTACAATGTGTATGAAGTGATAGACAAAAACCCATGTAAGACAAGAGACGTAACTAAAATGAAGAGATATTCAGGATGAAAGGACTCAGAAAATCAAGTCATCTTCTGATCAGGAAAGAGAATGGGTGACTCAGAGTCCATACCCAGCAGTTTCTCGTTTTGTAACGAACGTCAGTTATAAAATAGGATAAAACAACAAAACAATTTATAATGCTCCCGTGACACCTAAAAAATACAAAAACCCAACTAAGGACTTCCTGCTTGCGAACTATCTGGTGGCTAAGATGCTATTCAATTCTACTCACCAGGAGTACCAGTACCTAGTGAAGTAACAGATCCTCGTACACCGAAAAAGTGATCGAAAATCGGTCGTATATGGTTATCTGTGGGATTATCCAAAATTAAGCATCACGGGTTCTTCATTTACCTACATAGGATGAGAAACATACTGGTAAAGATCCAGTTACTCAATCTTAAATTGTAGTTCATTCACCAAAAATCCAAGATAAAACTATTTTAAGGCTAAGCGCAAAACTGACATGAAGTCAAACAAAGTGAAATATCATGTAGTGGTTAAACACCCAATCAGCAAAAAGAAACAGAATGCAAAGTCAGGTGGCAAGAGGCCACAAGTGCGTGTACTGGATGTGCAGTAACAGGTGGCATGTCAAGACATAACTATCTAAGCACTATTCACCATCTGCCCTCACAGCTTCAGTTGCACCAGTGCCACCATTGTTTGATTTTTGTGCAGAAAAAAGGAATCTTCATTACCGCTGAAGTACTTGAATTATATATCGGATTAACGATTTCATGGAGATCTGTAATAATATATTCTTATAACTGTTGCTCATTGGAAACATATACCTGACTCATACAATTAAACCTGATGAACTTCAGATCAGCACTGTTCTTGGAGAGACACCAAGATTTTCGTCACATCTTCCTTCTTTCACGCAGGATTTAGTGTCAGGCACTGCGATGTTAATTATTGGTGCTGTTCGTTTTCAGATCGTTAGAAAAGCAGGCCATACCTGAGGTGGTTGCGGGGCACGTTGTGGATGTCCTTGTAGACCATGTGCAGGCGGACGGTCTCGGCGTGGCAGTCGCTCTTGATGGTCCAGGCTTGCTTGTCGCGGTCGTAGCACTGCGCGACCACGGGCTGCGGCAGCACCGGCGTCGCGGGGGCGGCGGGCAGCAGAGCTGCTGGCGGTGGCGCTGTAGGGTGGGGTGGCGCCGAGGCGACCGCCACCTCGCTCACAGTGTTCGCCGCCAGCAGCTCCAGGTGCAGCCGCACTAGCCCCTGTGGAAAATTGGCGACCCTGACAGGACGCTCGGTCTGGCAAACTGTACAAGCGTGTGCAGAGAGTCTTATACAAAGCAATGAACTGTGAAATGCGTGCTGCACAGAAAGGGAAACATACAATGCTCAATATGTTTATACAAGGGTGTGCAAAAAAGTGATTTTTTTATTCTGTTCTCAATAACGATTTAGGTATGATAAGTCATTCATTTCATTAGGTCGACTTTCCCACTTCACTGAAGTAAGTAGCAACCCTCTGCTGCTAGAGGGCTCCAAATTGTATGTTTAGCATAGTGGTGTGTAACACAACTATTTGGTGAGTGAAAAACAGACTGTCATACAAATAAATGCACGAATTCGAAGAGTTCGTCCACATACAGTGCACCCTCCTCTTCAGCATTATAGTGCCAGACCACACACAAGTACTGCAGCATCTGCGACAATACGATGCCTTGGGTTCACTGTCATCGATCATGCCCCATACAGCTTGGACTTGGAACCACTCGACTTTCATCTGTTTCATAAATTATAGAACAGCTTTGAGGGCTTCACTTTGGTATTGATGAGGCAGTGCAAGCACAGGTGATATTATGGCTCCATCAACAAAGTCAACTGTTCTACAGAGATGGTACCAACAAACTGGTCTCCCACTGGAAAAAAATCTCCATTGTTAGGGTGACTGCACTGAGACATAAATATGTAGACATGAAGTATAAATATGTAAAGTTTTAATAAAGTTTGTTTTACTCAAAAATCTCTAAGGTTCACATAAAACATTTGGAGGCACTACTTTTCAGGATACCTTCATACTAAAAAAAATTAAAGATAGTTTTATATTAATACTTTTTATTAACAATTATTTAGAATCAGCGGTAGATACGAGCGACAGTCTTAAATTTATAATTATTAGTTTAAAAATATAGTTATACTCTTTAGTGCTCGAATTACCTTGTATTGTACATATTTCGTCTTCAATCGGCACCTCCTCCATTTCCTGTTTCTTTCCTAAATGGTCGTTGGGAGGAACGATAGTTGATAAGTTTCTCTGTTAGATAGAGTCTGTAATTGTACCTGCATGATCTTTTCGTGAAATACACATACGGGGAAACTGTATGGACACGACCATTGATCTGATGAAACAAGAAAAGTGATTCATCCAAACAACCAACAAGTTTTTATTGAGTCATTGTCCAGATTCAAAGATTCCATGCTCACAGCAATCGTATCTGACGAGTCTTTCGGTGAACGTGTGAATACATAGGTGTCATCTGCTGCAGAGTTCTATGTTCAGCAAACTCACACACTATAAGTATCCTGGTCTGCGCACATGCTCCTATGCGTACTGGTACATATACACGTGCAGTTTCTATTAGACGGAGAATAATCATTCAGCCTCAGTTTTTTGCTACAACAAATACCATACGCTCATCCTGATGAAACAACATTTTATTTCTGACCTGAAACTATTTTAAGCGGAAAGAGACATCGCTTTCTTATGGCTTCAATTCTGTACGCTTACATCCAAAAGATTCTTCTTTGCCGTTGTTCGGAGGTTGTAAAATGCATGGAAACACTGCGAAAAACTCATGCGTAAACATAAATGCATGTGCTAGCCAAACGTGCTCCACGCTGTTTTATTTGACTGAGAATGGCACTTGTACACTGTCTTCAATACATTCGAAGTGTCAGTCGTGTTCAAAAACGTTTTCTGCATAATTGTGAGTGCGTTACGTCGAAGCTAATTGACTTTGAACGCGGGTAAATTGTGGGTGCTCGTATGATGGATGCTTCCGTAACGAAGGTAGCGAAAGTGTTAGGTGTTTCAGGAGGTACTGTATCGAAAATCTGTACACGGCATGCAGAGAATGCGCAAAAATATTATTTACTTAGTTAAAACACGGATGGAGGTGTGTGTTAAGTGATTGTGGCAGCCAGTCATTGAAGACGATTGTGAGGAAAAAATTAGAGAACGACAGCAAAAAGTTACAGCAGACCCGAGTGTCCAATGACGAACCTGTCGAGATCAAGGCAGCTATAAGCGTACTCCATAAGCAAGGAATTACATGACGAGCTAGAACTCCAAAACCACTTATCAGTGATGAAAAAGCCCGCAGCAAGAAAACGTTGTGCCTAAGCCATAACACTTGGGCTGTGGGAGGACGTCATTTCGTAGAACGACTCTTTTCTCACAGTGTTTCCAGCTTCCAGACGAATTTACGTCCATAGAGTGAAACACGGCGGGGTTTGGTGAAGATTTATGCCGCCATGTCGACGTAATACATGGGTACCGTGGTTACTCTTCAAGGTAGCATTATTGTGAAGGATTATGTGACCATTTTGTCTGATCAGGTCCATCCCACGGTACAATGCTTTTACCCCAGCGGTGACGCTGTGTCCCAAGACGACAGGGCCCATGTTCACACCATCCAGAACTGGTTTTGCGAACACCACTATGAACTATCGCGTTTCCTATGGCCATCACAGTCACCAGATCTCAATATTATTGAACCTTTGGGTCCTACTTCGGAGAGAAGGGTGCGTGATCGACATTCACCTTCATCATCGTTGCCTGAAAGTAATGTATCATGTTTTTGGTGCTTCCATATTATTGTCCACCAGCTGTATGTTCTATATCTACATCTACAGCCACATACATTCTCCGCAAGCAACCTTATGGTGCGTGTCGGAGGGTGCCCTGAACCAGTGCTAGTCGTTTGTTCTCCCGTTCCAACTGCAGAGAGAGGGAAAATCGACATCTACATGCCTTCATACTAGACCTAATTTCTCTTATTTTGTCTTCGTGGTCTCCACACGAAATCTGCGTTGTCGGAAAAAGAGTCGTTCTGCAGTCAGCCTCAAATGCTATTTCTCTAAATTTTGTCAATTGTGTTCCTCGAAAAGAAAGTCGCCTTCAATCCGGTGATTTCCATTTTTGTTCCCCAAGCTTCTCCGCAATACTTGCTGTTGTTCGAACACACCGTTAACAATGCTAGCTCCCGCCTCTGAATTGATTCGATGTTACCTGATGCTACTTCGCATCTATATATGAAAATGGTAAACACACTTTCCAGGAAGCACGTCATACCATACTACAGTTCTACAGTGGTTGACACTTCCAGGTTCCTTGAGTTTCGTATCATCTAATGCGTCCTTATTACACAGTAAAATACTACGCACTTTTTCTGAGCAGTGTAGTGTAGAATACATTTCTTGTTATAGCTAAAATAATAGCCGTCTTAAGCCTATGCAGTAAAGAAATAACTGTCACTGTTTAATATAGTGAAACATTTTCTCTAATGGCAGCCGTCTATCACACGGAGGGTGGGCCACTGCAGGGCAGCGCTTTCTCGGACTACTGAATATAGCGGCAAAGGCCGCTGCCTTGAGCGGATTCACTGTCAAGGCGTACTAAACTGCTAGTGGAAGCCTGCAACTCTCCAGTAAGTAATTCAGCTGTTGTAATTCAACGACGCTTGACGAACCAGCACGCTCCGCTAGTCTCGTCTTACAAAGACACTTAATAACCAGCTTCTCGGCAGTAGAATTATGTAATTATCCCCTATATTGCTGACTCTTCTTTTGTAGCTACGAAAATCAATTACAGTTTTAAGGAACGAAGTAACGAAAAGCTTCTGGACAGCTAAAATTACTTGGCAAACTTGGATTATATCCCAAGCCTCGTCTTTCATGTGAAATATAATTTTTTTTAATACTTAAACCTGCGTTGTCTCCTTTTAATTTTAAGCCTCACTCTCTGTTTTCTATCTTATTTTCCATATTTCTTCACAATTTCGTTTTTGTCTTCTAAGGTAATGTTCGGTAATTAAATCACCTTACACTTAACTGAAATTTAGAAACTAATTCTCTTAAATGAGGTAAATGAACAGATCCCTACCTAAGGGAAATTATTTAAATATAGTGCAGTTCTCCTAATAATCAGTAAATGTAAAACAAGACGAGAGTAACAGAACTATGAAAGAAAAATGGATGTAGTTTGCTTCTGTTTAAAATCTACAAGCGTCATCAGCGATCTGCTCCTCCTGAGTGGTGAAACAAAGAGAAAGCTTCGAACTCAAACGAGTCTAATTTGAGAAACTGCACCATTTCTAAAATATGCTCTAAATGTAAGTGCGCGAGTGTTGCCGTAGCATTTATATGTTTTATGTCAATGAATTTATGTGATAGAAACCGAGTGGGGTGTCAAATCTATGATAATTGGTACTTCTCTCAAGAAATTCGCGGCAGAGTTCTCAACAGGCCACAAGTCTTTTCCAAAAAAATGCAGCAAGATCTGACTAGCACTCTTAGTACTCTACATCTACATCTACATACATACTCCGCAATCCACCATACGGTGCGTGGTGGAGGGTACCTCGTACCACAACTAGCATCTTCTCTCCTTGTTCCACTCCCAAACAGAAAGAGGGAAAAATGACTGCCTATATGCTCTGTACGAGCCCTAATGTCTCTTATCTTTGTGGTCTTTCCGCGAAATATAAGTTGGCGGCAGTAAAATTGTACTGCAGTCAGCCTCAAATGCTGGTTCTCTAAATTTCTTCAGTAGCGATTCACGAAAAGCACACCTCCTTTCCTGCAGAGACTCCCACCCGAGTCCCTGAAGCATTTCCGTAACACTCGCGTGATGGTCAAACCTACGAGTAACAAATCTAGCAGCCCGCTTCTGAATTGCTTCTATGTCCTCCTTCAATCCGACCTGATAGGGATCCCAAACGCTCGAGCAGTACTCAAGAATAGGCCGTATTAGAGTTTTATAAGAGGTTTCCTGTACAGATGAACCACATCTTCCCAAAATTCTACCAATGAACCGAAGACGACTATCCGCCTTCCCCACAACTGCCATTATATTCTTGTCCTACTTCATATCGCTCTGCAGTGTTACGTCCAAATACTTAATCGACTTGACTGTGTCAAGCGCTACACTACTAATGGAGTATTCAAACATTATGGGAATCTTTTTCCTATTCATATGCATTAATTTACATCTATCTATATTTAGAGTTAGCTGCCATTCTTTACACCAATCACAAATCCTGTCCAAGTCATCTTGTATCCTCCTACAGTCACTCAACGACAACACCTTCCCGTACACCACAGCATCATCAGCAAACAGCCGCACATTACTATCCACCCTACCGAAAAGATCATTTATGTAGATAGAAAACAACAGCGGACCTACCACACTTGCCTGGTGCACTCCAGATGATATCCTCACCTCCGATGAATACTCACCATTGAGGACAACGTACTGCGTTCTATTACTTAAGAAGTCTTGGAGCCACTCACATATTTGGGAACCAATCCCATATGCTCGTACCTTAGTTAGGAGTCTGCAGTGGAGCACCGAGTCAAACGCTTTCCGGAAGTCAAGGAATATGGCATCCGTCTGTTACCCTTCATCCATGGTTCGCAAGATATCATGTGAAAAAAGGGCGAGTTGCGTTTCGCAGGAGCGATGCTTTCTAAAGCCGTGCTCATGCATGGACAGCAACTTCTCTCTCTCAAGGAAATTCATTATATTCGAACTGAGAATGTGTTCGAGAATCCTGAAACAAACCGATGTTAAGGATATTGGTCTGTAATTTTTAGGATCCGTCCTTCTACCCTTCTTATATACAGGCGCCACCTACGCTTTTTTCAGTCGCTCGGGACTGGAGCAAGAGATTCGCGATAAATGCAAGCTAAGTAAGGAGCTTAGGTAGTACTTCGATGCTGTGTGCTGAGTATCTTATTCTGCGTAGTTCATCTTAGATACTGCAGTGTTAGGTATGAAATTAGAGGCTTAATGTGAGTTATCGAAGGATATTAAGGATAACATGGACAGATAAAGTCACTGCAGCGAATGAACAAATGTTTACAAATTCTCAGTGCCATCGAGAGAAGATAACTGGAATACTTAGTCCATATAATGCGAAATAACAAACACCAACTGCTACACCTAATACTTCCAACTAAGACTGATGCCAGATGTGGTCCAGGACAGAGAAGATTATCCCGCCTAAAGCACTTAAACAGGTGGTTTGGACTGAGCATAGAGTGTAGCTGTGCAGAGTAGAAAGATAATCCTGTAGTTGCAGCAGGTTGAGTGATACACAGTAATTTAGCATAGTTTCTCGGGGGCTTTTCTCTTTTTTATTTTTTTTCTCGCCCTGCTGCAAGGAAGTGAATTGTGCCTGGGCGTTTTACTAATTCACTCTATGTTTTTTGGGTAAATTTCAGTGCATAATGTTGAATGAAGTGACTTTCTCGTGTAGTCTTCGGCAACCAGAAACGCAATATGACGTGGCTCTGGTTGAATCTCGTGACTGCTGGGTACAGTGCACTAGCAATCAGTGTATCGGCTGTCGTGGAGGCAAAAAGAAGCGCCTGTAGCTGAAGCAGTTTGTCTTATCACAGTAATTTAGTTTACGGTACGTTTTTTCATGTACCTCTCGAATAAATTAATATTAACTGTATGTTATACTGTGGAGGCTTATGTTTGCCAACTTCAAGTTTCTTTCGTAAATTTTACTGTATTTTATTTTGTGTCGCGACTTCTCTTGTAGTATAGAGGAGAGGTAGCGTAGCAGCAGAACCTCGGCTTCTTTTGTTAGTGTTTAATACCGCTGATATAGACAAAAACTGCTTAGAGTTGATTAGGGGACGACTGTTGTGTACAGACGCAGGAGGATTTTTAGCCACTGTCATTACACAGATGGAAGCTGCGTTGGCCACAGCCGACAGGCTTCAGTCTGCTTCACTGGGCTACGACGGCGTTGCGGCACGCAGAAGAATGCTTTGGTACCTGTGGAGCGTATTGCGCCGCCTGGAAGCCTTGGTGCCGCTGCGCCTTCCGATTCGCACATCCCGGCTGGTCGACAGTTATCGGACGGTGAATGGCGACAGTGGGGAGGTCAAGAGTGGCTGTGTGGAAGGGAAAAGTGCGTTTAAGGTATCGCACATTGCTAAAATTACATCTGAACCAAAAATTGAATACGTAGCCTAGCGGAATCGTGGCCGATCCTCTTGAGATGTCTGGACAAGTGTAGAGGGTGGAAACGCTTGTCATGTTGAGCTGAAATGTTAGGTGGGTGATGGATTTCATCAAAATATACAAGGTATTAGAAATAAAGTTAGTAAACTGCTTATAGATGTTGACTCTGAAATCATTGGTATATCTGAACACTTCTTAAATAAGGAGATAATTCAGAGGCTTCCTTTACCAGGATACAGGTTGGCTGGCAGCTTTTCTAGGAGCTCTTTGCGGTGTGGGGGAGTAGCCATGTATGTGAAAAACGGCATCCCATTTGAGTCAATTGATGTTTCAAAGTATTGCTCTGAAAAGGTGTTTGAATGTTGTGCAGGTGTGGTTAAATTTAAAGGAGCTAAACTTCTAACTATTGTTATTTATAGATCCCCAGACTCCGATTTCACAACGTTTTTGCTAAAGCCAGAGGAGGTTCTTGGTTGACGTTATAGGAAATACAAAAAGTTAGTTATATGTGGTGACTTCAACATTAATTGTATAAGTGATTGTGCAAGGAAAAAGATGCTGGTAGACCTACTTAATTCATATAATCTTCTGCAAACCGTATTCTTTCCAACGAGAATGCAAGGGAACAGTAGAACAACCACAGACAACATTTTTGTTCATTCCTCATTACTAGCAGGGCATTCTGTTAGCTAAATGGTGAATGGCCTTTCAGATCACGATGCACAAATTTTAACTCTAAAATATTTTTGTGCTGCAACACATGTTAAACATAGTTCTCAACTGTTTAGGAAAGCTGATCCAGTTGCTGTAGAGACCTTTGTAAACCTTATCAAGGAACAAGAGTGGCAAGATGTTTATAGCGCTGATACAGTAGATGATAAATATAATGCTTTTCTCAAGACTTTTCTCGTGCTTTTCGAAAGTTGCTTTTTGTTAGAACGTTCAAAACAGGGTACTATCACAAATAGGCAGGCTGGGTGGATGACTAGAGGGATAAGAATATCTTTCAGAACAAAGTGGCACTTGTATCAAACCGTTAGAAACAGGCAAAATCTAAATGCAGCAGCCCATTACAAAGAGTATTGTAAGGTGCTTAAAAATATTATCAGGAAGGCAAAAAGTATGTGGTATGCAGATAGAACAGCTAAGTCTCAGGATAAAATTAAAACCATATGCTCAGCCGTAAAGGAAGTGGCTCGTCTGCAGAGACAGGTCGAGGATATAGAATCAGTGCTTAGTGGGAATGTCCGTGTTACTGATAAGTCGCATATACGTACAGTATTGAATAATTACTTTTTGAATATAGCAGGTGAACTAAATAGAAACCTAGTCCCAACAGGTTCATATAGCGCTCTTAGAAAAAAGTGTTCCGAGACTGTTACCTGAAATGCTCCTCAATGATACTGACAAGAGGGAGATTGAGTTAATGATTAAATCACTAAACACCAATAACTCTCATGGATATGACGGGGTATCTAGCAGAATACTGAAGTATTGTTCTATGTATGTTAGCCCAGTACTTAGCCATATCTGTAACTTTTCCTTTAGGAGTGGTCAGTTTCCTGACCGATTAGTGAAGCCACTTTATAAAAAGGGAGACAGGGATAATGTTGACAATTTTAGAACTATTTCTATGCCATCGGTGTTTGCTAAAGTTATCGAGGATGTTGTACATACAAGGTTACTAGAGCATTTAAATTCACATAATTTGCTGTCAAATGTACAGTTTGGTTTTAGAAATTGTTTAACGACTGAAAATGCTATATTCTCTTTTCTCTGTGAGGTTTTGGACGGATTAAATAAAAGGTTGCGAACACTGGGTGTCTTCTTGGATTTAACGAAGGCTTTTGACTGTGTTGACCACAAAATATTACTGCAGAAGTTGGACAATTATGGAGTAAGGGGAGTAGCTTACAATTGGTTCGTCTCTTACTTTAAGAACAGAAAACCGAAGGTAATTCTCCGCAATTTTGAGAGTGGTAGTGATGTTCAGTCCCAATGGGGCACTGTTAAGTGGGGCGTTCCCCAAGGGTCAGTGCTGGGGCCACTGCTGTTTCATATTTATATAAATGATGTGCCTTCTAGTATTACAGGTGATTCAAAAATATTTCTGTTTGCTGATGACACGAGCTTGGTAGTGAAGGATCTTGTGGTTAATATTGTACAGTATCAAATAATGTAGTTCATGAAATAAGTTCATGGCTTGTGGAAAATTATTTGATGCTAAATGACAGTAAGACTCAGTTTTTACAGTTTCTAACTCACAATTCAACAAGAACCGATATTTTGATCAGACAGAATGGGCAAATTATCAGCGAGACGGAACAGTTCAAGTTCCTAGGCATTCGGATAGATGGTAAGCTGTTGTGGAAAGCCCATGTCCAAGACCTTGTTCAGAAACTAAATGCTGCTTTATTTACCATTAGAACAGTATCTGAAATAAGTGACAGTTCAACACGAAAAGTAGCTACTTCGCATATTTCCATTCGCTTATGTCGTATGGTATTATTTTTGGGGTAATTGTTCTGATTCAAAAAGGGTATTTTTCGCTCATAAACGGGCTGTTCGAGCTATATGTGGTGTAAGTTCGAGAACCTCTTGTCGTCCCCTATTCAATAGTCTGGGAATTCTGACATTGCCCTCACAGTATATATTTTCGTTAATGTCGTTTGTTGTTAACAATATTAGCCTATTCCCAAGAGTTAGCAGCTTTCAGTCAGTTAATACTAGGCAGAAAGCAAATTTGCATGTGGAATGCACTTCCTTGACTCTTGTGCAGAAAGGAGTGCAGTATTCTGCTGCATCCATTTTCAATAAGCTACCACAAGAATTCAAAAATCTTAGCAGTAGCCCAAACTTTTTTAAGTCCAAACTGAGGAGTTTCCTCGTGGCTCACTCCTTCTATTCTGTTGAGGAGCTCCTGGAAGAGCTAAAAAATTAAGCAAATTCCAATGTTACATTGTTGATTTTTTTTATTTAAACTTACGACTTGTCGCCTGAATATGTTTTTTATATTTCATTTTACCTGTTTCTACTATCGTGTTATAATTTCATGTATTGACTCGTTCCATGACCGTGGAGACTTCTCCTTAATTTGGTCCCACGGAACAATAAATAAATAAATAAATAAAATAAATAACTGGAGTCCGTCAGGAAAGTAGCAGGCTGTTTGGGAAAGAAGACAGTGTCCACTCCGTTTGCCATGGTGGAGGGAAAGGGGAGTGGGGTCCGAGATGGGGATCTGGCTCCCCAGGTAGCGATTGAGCACACTGGATGCACGCGGCTGCCAACCATGACTCATGTCGGCACGAATGAGGCCTGCTGCCTGGGTTCAGAGGCTATTCTTGGTTCCTGCAGGTGGCTGGCAGATTTGGTGAAGAAACTAGCCCCACCCGAGGGATGAAAGTAAAGCTATCGTTTCTGAGCAGCGCTACCGGAACCTATCGTGATGATTTGGCTTGGAGCAGTGTGGAAGGTCTAAACAAGAGACTCAGACGATTCTCTGAAGCTTTCGTCTGCAAATTTCTCGACACCTACTATCGGGTGGTGGAGTGCAGAACCCACCTTAATAGGACAGGCTTGCGCTACATGTAGGAACAGGTTACCAGTGTAGCGGAGTACATGTGGTGTGCGCATGTGTGTTTTCTAGGCTAGAGAAATCCCTCTACCCGCCCGAAAATGCGAATACTGACATGATACTGGATAGAATTCGCCACTATAAAAGGTAGGAAGGAAATCAGGTTACCTTCCATTCGGAAAGTGAGTGCACTCAGCGACTGTTACCTGTCATAAATTGTAGAGTGCAGCAATCAGTCGTCCTTTTTTTTTTTTTTTTAGATTTTATTACGCAAATCCAGATTTGGGCTAGTGGCTAACCATTCTGAATGCACTATTTTCTATTCTCGATGCTTGTAAGTACCTGTTTATAATATTATTGAATTACAGGAGCGTCTATGGAAAGGTCCCAGAACTAACCTCGCTTATAAATGGTCACAGTGGCCACATAGGACAGTATTTGAGACAGAATCCTGGCTGAAACCATATGTGAGTAACAATGAAACCCTAAACACCGACTAGAATGTATGTCTCAAAGACAGGTTGAACGCTGGTGGTGGAGGACTGTTTATAGCAACAGCAAACACAATGCTGTGACTTAGTACTGATTCATAGCGTGAAATAATTTGGGTGTTAAAGGTGGATCAAACACGGTCACCGGATGTTTTTATAGATCCACTGCCTCATTAGAAGTAATGGCGGAATACCTGAGGCGAAACTTGGAAAATATTTTGTCTAAATTTCCTGGTTATGTGATGGTTTTGGGTGGATTTCAACTTGCACTGCAGACCGCGAAACTGAAGTGACCAGGAAGGGTAGTGGGGACGGAGAACCAAGCGAAATTTTTGTAAGAGCATCGTACAATACACTTTAGGGAGGTATATGCCGAGCAGACTTGTAAGGCCGCAGTCCATTTCTTCAGGTTGAAGTACACTGTACCGCAAGCTGATGGGATGGATTGCAGGCACGTTGATAGAGATTTATTTCTGAAATTTGGTGGAATTATTCCTTGGGAACGTCCAAATGGAGTTAAAGGCTACTTTTTACCGAAATTTTATTATTATTTCAGTTTGCAAAAACTTTGCTGTTACTTCGTGCGTATGTCCCATAGATTAAATTTTTTTAAATTTTTTATTTGAGATAACATATGCAGACTGCAGAACTTCCGTCACGGACGCAGTTCATTTCGGAAAGAACAAGTTAAGCTACTCCAATGCAGACTGCAGGACTTCCGTCGCGGACGCAGTTCATTTCGGAAAGAGCAAGTTTAGCTCCTCCAATGGGGGAGCATAATGATGACTGAATTTCTTTAACAAATCAGAAAATATTGTCCAGTAATCAATAAACAAGGTGCATAGAGATTTACGTTAATTTCTTGATTAGTTCCTTTAAAAAATCGCTCCTATTATAAGAGACTGAGGGGAATGAGCTTTTAAATTGTGTATGTATAGGGTGACAGTTGTTGAACTATATGAAAAAAAAACGTAAATCAGTTGTAAACTATAGCGTGCATATTCTTTATTCAACATGTAGACCTCACTACAGCTACTCGGATATAGGTCATCACATGTTCGATATGCCTGTCATCATTTGCGATAATGTGGCGCAGACGAATACCGTAATTCTGCATGACCCGCTGAACTGTCGGAACATCGATGCTGTCGATGATCTCCTGAATCGCTGTTTTCAGCTCAGAAATGATTTTAGGGTTATTGCTGTACGCCTTGTCTTTAACATAGCCCCACAAAAAGGAGTCACATGTGTTCAGATCCGGAGAATATGGCGGCCAGTTGAAGCCAATACCAGTAGCCTCTGGATACTCCAGAGTCCGAAAGCGATCCCCAGAGTGCTTCTCCACTACATAAACGCACTCCTGCTTCGATGGGGTCGAGCTTCGTGTTGTATGAACCACATATTGTCGAAATTTGGGTCACTTTGGAGAATGGCGATGAAATCATCTTCCAAAACCTTCACGTACCGTTCGGTAGTCATCGTTCTATCAAAGAATATCGCACCATTTATTCCGTGACTGGACATTGAACAATAGATAACCAGCTGTCGAGGGCGAAGAGACTTCTCGATCGTAAAATGCGGATTCTCAGTCCTCCAGATACGTGAATTTTACTAATTGACGAACCCAACCAAATGTAAGTGGGATTCGTCGCTAAACCACCGCATTCACATGCCCCACGGTCAACCGTGCAATTTGACAATTTGAACATCGTAACAAACACCGTTCAGATGTTATGACGATTTTATTTTGTATAGTTCAATAACTGTCACCCTGTGTGTAATTGTGTGTGTTTTTATCATTAAGGTTCAGACGCGTTTCCAGTATCACTGGCTGGGGCTTGAAGGTTCATACTTAACGCGTAGCTTAGAAGTTCATGACATTTGTATTCAGTGCTCATGGGAGTAGTTCATTTTTATACACTACTGGCCATTAAAATTGCTACACCACGAAGATGACGTGCTATAGACGTGAAATTTACCGACAGGAAGAAGATGCTGTGATATGCAAATGATTAGCTTTTAAGAGTATTCACACAAGGTTGGCACCGGTGGCGACACCTACAACGTGCTGACATGAGGAAAGTTTCCAACCGATTTGTCAAACACAAACAGTAGTTAACCGGCGTTGCCTGGAAAAACGTTGTTGTGATGCCTCGTGCAAGCAGGAGAAATGCGTACCATCACGTTTCCGACATTGGTAAAGGTCGGATTGTAGCCTATCGCGATTGCGGTTTATCATATCGCGACATTGCTGCTCGCGTTGGTCGACATCCAATGACTGTTAGCAGAATATGGAATCGGTGGGTTCAGGAGGATAATACGGAACGCCGTGCTGGATCCCAACGGCCTCGTATCACTAGCAGTCGAGATGACAGACATCATATCTGCATGGCTGCAACGGATCGTACAGCCACGTCTCGATCCCTGAGTCAACAAAAATGGTTCAAATGGCTCTGAGCACTATGGGACTTAACAGCTATGGTCATCAGTCCCCTAGAACTTAGAACTACTTAAACATAACTAACCTAAGGACATCACACAACACCCAGTCATCACGAGGCAGAGAAAATCCCTGACCCCGCGTGGAATCGAACCTGGGAACCGGTGCGCGGGAAGCGAGAACGCTACCGCACGACCACGAGCTGCGGACCCTGAGTCGACAGATGGGGACGTTTGCAAGACAACAACCGTCTGCACGAGCAGTTCGACGACGTTTGCAACAGTATGGACTATCAGCTCGGAGACCATGGCTGCAGTTACTCTTGACGCTGCATCACAGACAGGAGCGCCGGCGATGGTGTACTCAACGACGAACCTGGGTGCACGAAAGGCCAAGCGTCATTATTTCGGATAAATCCAGGTTCTGTTTACAGCACCATGATGGTCCACATTGGAAGCGTGTATTCGTCATAGCCATACTGGCTTATTACCGGCGTGATGGTATGGGGTACCATTGGTTACACGTCTCGGTCACCAGATGTGTTACGCTCTGCCCTTCATTCGATCCCTGCGAAATCCTACATTTCAGCAGAATAATGCAATACCGCATGTTGCAGGTCCTGTAAGGGCCTTTCTGAATACAGAAAATGGTCGACTGCTGCACTGGCCAGCACATTCTCCAGATCTCTCAACAATTGATAACGTCTGGTCAATGGTGGCCGAGCAACTGGCTCGTCACAGTACGCCAGTCATTACTCTTGATGAACTGTGGTATCGTGTTGAAGCTGCATGGGTAGCTGTACCTGTACACGCCATAGAAGCTCTGTTTGACTCAATGCCCAGGCGTATCAAGGCCGTTATTACGGCCAGAGCTGGTTGTTCTGGGTACTGATTTCTCAGGATCTATGCACCCACATTGCGTGAAAATGTAATAACATGTCAGTACTAATATAATATATTTGTCCAATGAATACCCGTTTATCATCAGCATTTCTTCTTGGTGTAGCAATTTTAATGTCCAGTAGTGTAACAGCAGAGTTCTTGCTGCTGCCGAATCTACTTGAGCCGTGCTGCAGCTCCTATTGGTGCTGTGTGTAGGTTTCTGCCAGACCGTATCGTTTAGTTGGCATGGCTGCGTTGTTTGTCTTCTTCTCATGTTCACTGGCGCCACTCCGTTTGGTAAGCGTTGCCTGTCCGCTAGTGGCAGCAGCGGCTCTTATCGATATGTTGTTCTGCTGCCCTATCTTTGAGGCGACCTCGTGCTTCTTCCATGTGGTTTGAGTGTCGAGTGCGGTTGGGGACGCAGATGCAGCTAGGCCCGCGCAGGGCGGCTACACGCCAGGACCGCTGGCGGCGTGTGTGGACTGCCGCATGGAATAGCAGTGGCCACGAGGTTGCACGACCTCGTTGAAATCGGATCCTTCATGATTAAGTTGAGTGCATTGCAATTCGCGTAGAGAAACCTACACCATTGTGAAATCTCGCGATTCTCCAGTGACTTGGGTTCGTGTTGCACTCGTAGTGTTGCCGAGGCGAAAAGCAGAAGGCGGATCTAATTTGCCTTTCTGAGCTTCTAATTACTATTTACTATTTTCAGCTTCTTACACTGTTAAGTTCAACCAGCGATATTTTTCTGTCTTGTGGCCGCTAACGCCCTGGGGGTTAGTGTATGTAACGACAGTATAGATTTCCTCGCCTTGCCGCCGCTCTCCGGTGAAGTGTGTAAGTTTGAGAGCTTGATTGTAGGTTGAGTGGCGCTTGCCTACCTTAGTGATAGTAATTCCTTCTTGCTCCGGGCGCTCTAAGCACAAAATTCTGCGGGCGGAGCCCAGACCGCCGGTTCCGGCTTTGGCGTAATTTTACATCTTGCATTTGTGTTGTTGGATGTCAGGTAGCCTCGCCAAGATTATCATTAGTCGCTCGTTAGACTGCCACTAGTCCGAGATAAAATTTTTCGATCTGAATGCAACTCTTGGCTACCTTCCTCTTTGCTAGAGAAAATATTTTTCGTGTGACCTACTCAAAGGTCGATTCCTGGAGCACCGTCTGTAAGGCCCTTGTGTTTTACTTTATTATTGTATTATTAAGTTACCATCATTTGTGTCATCTGTTTGATGATCTGTTGTTTTTTTTTTTTTTTTTAAATTAACTTTTGCTATGCTATTCGCCCTTTGTGAGTATATTTGTTAAATTTTTTGTAATTGCCATTTTGGCGTTAAATGCCTTCAGCCGTGATTGTGGTTACTTGCCTTAAAAGTCTGATTGCGACCCCATTGGCTTGTTTTCTAAAATTATTTATTAAAGTATGTTGTTGTTGTTGTGGTCTTCAGTCCTGAGATCGGTTAGATGCAGCTCTCCATGGTACTCTATCCAGTGCAAGCTTCTTCATCACCCAGTACCTACTGCAACCTACATCCTTCTGAATCTGTTTAGTGTATTCATCTCTTGGTCTGCCTCTACGATTTTTACCCTCCACGCTGCCTTCCAATACTAAATTGGTGATCCCTAGATGCCTCAGAACATGTCCTATCAACAGATCCCGTCTTCTAGTCAAGGTTGTCCCACAAACTTCTCTTCTCCCCAATCCTATTCAATACCTCCTCATTAGTTATATGATCTACCCATCTAATCTTCAGCATTCTTCGGTAGCACCACATTTCGAAATCTTCTATTCGCTTCTTGTCGAAACTAGTTATCGTCCACGTTTCACTTCCATACGTGGCTACACTCCATACAAATACTTTCAGAAACGACTTCCTGACACTAAAGTCTATACTTGATGTTAACAAATTTCACTTCTTCAGAAACGCTTTCCCTGAAATTGCCAGTCTGCATTTTCCATACTCTCTACTTCGACCATCATCAGTTATTTTGCTTCCCAAATAGCAAAACTCCTTTACTACTTTAAGTGTCTCACTTCCTAATCTAATTCCCTCAGTATCACCCGATTTAATTCGACCACATTCCATTATCCTCGTTTTGCTTTTGTTGATGTTCATCTTATGCCCTTCTTTCAAGACACAATAAATGAGTGGAATTTCTAAGCAAACCAATAGTAATTGATTCGGGCCCCGTCCACAGTCTTAACCCATCCTGCCTTCCTTAATTACCAGGTTTCACTACTATTTGTAAAAGGTTCGAAAGCTATTCTGGCAGTTGCGCACATTGTTGCATAGTGATACGTACAGTTTGATAGAGTTGGCATTGGAGCAGAGCTGCGTGGTGACAAGGGCAGGAGCAGCATCAGCAGCCGGGGCGCTCACCTTGTAGACGAGGTCGGAGAAGCGCGCGCGCGGGTGCCAGCCGTAGCCCTTGCCGTCCGAGTCGGAGACGTCGTCAAGGAGGCCGGAATCGAGGCGCCGCTCGGCGTCGCCCAGGCTGACGCTGTAGCGCACGCGGCACCGGTGGTCGAAGCCCGTCAGCCGGTTCAGGTACACCGACACGCGGTTCTCCGAGCCGCTGCCTCCGCCACCTGCCGCAACACGGCACAGCACCCGTGTTCACGCTGCAAGCGATCTGAGAGGGATGGGCGGTGCTGACGTTCTAAAGCAAGCAAAGCTGTTGGCAACTCACGTAGAAAGTGAATGAAATCATCTAGATCCAATATAGTGGACGCAGAGATTTGTAGGCGAAGTTTAAACAGGTCATAGATAGCACTCTGGAGAAATGTGTCTCTAGTAAATGGATTAAGGATGGATAAAATTCAGTGTGGTTTAGCAACAAAATTTGTAAATACTATAACACGCTCAGTTCAAAGAAGAACGCACATATGACAAGAAGCAACGATTAATAAACATTCGTGCGACTGTAAAAATATCTATGCCGGAAGCGTGGGACAACTACCACCACAATACCTTAGCTGAAGATCTTTCCGTGAACCTGAAAAAATTCCGGTCTTACGTAAAATCGCTAAGCGGGTTGAGTGCATATATCCAGTTACACGGTGATCAGTCTGGTGTGGCAATAGAAGACAGAAAGAGGAAAATGAGATTTTCACTCACCAGCAGATTGTGCGCTGATATGGAACTTCCTGGCAGATTAAAACTGTGTGCCGGACCGAGACTCGAACTCGGGACCTTTCCCTCTCGCGGGCAAGTGCTCTTCCAACTGAGCTACCCATGCACGACACACGCCCCGTCCTCACAGCTTCACTTCCGCCAGGACGTCGTCTCCTACTTTCCAAACTTCACAGAATCTCTTCTGCAAACCTTTCAGAAGTAGCACTCCTGAAGGCGTGCATGGGTAGCTCAGGTGGTAGAGCACTCGCCCGCGAAAGGCAAAGGTCCCGAGTTCGAGTCTCGGTCCGGCACACAGTTTTAATCTGGCAGGAAGTTTCAGGAAAACTGAAGTTTTAAATTTTGCTTTTAAGAAAGCGTTCTCGGAGGAGTATCGTACGAATACTTTGGTGTCCAAAGTTAGAGCAACAAACCTCTGCTTTCCGTTCTATGCTCGATTCACTTTACTAATCAGGCCAACTATCAACAGATGTATGTACGATCGAGTTCTGCACGGAAGACGGCATTTCGGCCAACGGAAAACTAAAACGATGACGTAAGGGAATATATTAAACGCAGCAGTGTTTGTCGGCTAGCCCCACATCCACAATCGCTGTGTTACAGACGGCGCAGTATTGCACAGAGCAGATGCCTACCAGACTCTCTGCGGTGGAGGGCCATAGGAAAAATGGAAGCAGGACAGTTGCAAAGTGATGGGGCCCGATCGTTTAACGTGCACCGTTCTGTTGTTTCTCGGATGTGGCTACAGTTTCTAGAGACCGAAACTGTATTACGGAGGCCATGGCAGGGCAGAAGACGTGTGATACCAAAACAGAGGATAGTTATTTGGCTGTAAAGGTACGAGGGCGGTTCAGAAAGTAACCTCCGATCGGTCACAGTGCGGGTTGTGGGGGGAGTAGCGACGCCATCTGTGCGTTCACGCACTGAACAGGTCAGTCGGCATCAAGCCGTGGTCGAGTGAACGTCGTACCTGCGCTAGTTTAGTTTTTGTGGCAGTTTGAAATGTGTGCTGCAATAGAAAACCCCGCCAAATGTGAAGTGCGTGCTGTCATAAGGTTTTTTACAGCCAAAGGATATTCTGCAGCAGCTATTCATCGTGAGCTTTGTGCCGTGTACGGACCAAGAGTTATGAGTGAAGGAGTTGTCCGTTAATGGGTACGTTTATTTAAAAGTGGACGATAAAACGTTCATGATGAAGAGAGGTGTGGTAGACCATCATTGGTGACTGACGAACTCGTTCAGACAGTTGATGCAAAAGTTCGTGAAAATCGACGTTTCTCAATGACGGAGTTGTCTACTGGTTTTCCACAGATTTCTAAGACTCTCTTGTACGAGATAGTGACAGCAAGATTGGGTTACCGTAAGTTCTGTGCACGATGGGTGCCCAAAATTCTTACCGACCACCACAAAACTCAAAGAATGGCCTCTGCATTAGACTTTCTGTCACGTTATGAGGACGAAGGAGAACCATTGTTAAACAGAATCGTGACCGGTGACGAAACCTGGATTAAGTACGTGAACCCTGAGACAAAAGAACAATCAAAGATGTGGGCACATTCAAATTCGCCTACCAAACCAAGAAAAGCCTCGCAAGATTTTTCTGCCAGAAAACTGATGGCAACTGTGTTTTGGGATGCAAAAGGGGTGTTGTTGGTTGAATTCATGGAACGTGGTATGACCATTAATCAAGACGTGTACTGTGAAACAATAAAAAAGTTACGACGGGCTATACAGAACAAACGCCGTGGTATGCTGACTTCCGGTATCGTTTTTTTGCACGATAACGCCCGTCCTCACTCTGCTCGCAGAACAACGGCCCTTCTTGAGTCCTTCAAGTGGGACGTTATCAACCATCCACCTTACAGCCCAGACCTGGCGCCAAGTGATTATCACCTCTTCATGTATTTGAAGAAATGGCTCTGGTCACAGCGGTTTGATGACGACGAAGAGCTCAAAGATGCGGTCACAGGCTGGCTCCAGGCACAAGCGGGTGATTTTTATGCAGAAGGAATTTCAAAGCTTGTGAAGAGATACGATAAGTGCCTCAATCGCTATGGAGACTATGTAGAAAAATAGTGCAAAGATGTAGTTGTAAGATGTATATATTAAAATATTTTTATTTAACTTGGTGTATTTTTTTGAATCAACCGGAGGTTACTTTCTGAACGGCCCTCGTACTACGGTACCGTCTTCGTACTGCGTAGCAAATGGAATCGGATCTCGCAGCATCCACTGGATGTGTGTAGATGTAGTGAAGGAATCGACAGAGTTACTTTTATTGTCGGAGACCTGCTGTATGTGTGCCTGTGACGCGTCTTCACAGAGCTAACGTGTAGTTCGCTAATGTTCTTTTCACAGATGAGTCCCGATTTGGTCTGGAAGGGTGATTCTCGACGAATTCACATCTGAAGGAATTTGGAACACGATTTCAAGAGCCGAACATTGTGCAAAGAGACCGGTGTGAAGGAGGATCGGTAATGGTATGGGCAGGGATTATGTTGGCTATTCTAACACCTCTTCATGAAACTGTGCGGGTGAATCGGAAAGGTTTACTGTTCTCAGGCACCATGACAAGCTCTTAGGATCTCATGCGCGGTTGTTGCGAGGTGCTGTGGGCCCAGATTCATATTGATGGCCGATAATGATCGACCTCATAGGCCAAGAGTGTATGATATTTTCTTGGAAATGCAAGATACTGCACGTATGGCGTAGCCTGCTCGCTTTTCCGATTTCAGTCCCGTTGAGGACGACTGGGTTGCACTAGGGAGGCGGGTTGCAGCTCGTCAAAATTAACCAACCACTCGCCAAGACTTGTAAGCAGCTCTGCAGGTAGAATTTGCGTTATTGCCTCAACATGACATTGATGGCGTCATTCACAGCGTGCGCCGTAGCTGTCAGGACTGTATTGCTGCCAGAGGTGATCAAACCCCATAGTGAGCACATCAGGCAGTTGCGGGATGTGTGTGCACATCTGTTGAGTAGGGAAAAACGAAGAACATTTTCGTCTGCTGTTCTGCATGTAGCAGTTCTTTAAATTCTGTTTTATTAAATTGTTTTTACTTTGCTATCATCTCTTTTTAGGTTTCGTGGCAAAATAAACATAACCTTGCTAAATTTCCATTTGATTCTTTAATTTTGGACGCAGTGTGTATTGTTGTTTGAATATCGCTCGGAATCCCATAAGGAGGACAAGCACTCATGTTCCAAAAAAAAAAAAAAAAAAAAAACACGCCTTGAATGACTAGAGACAGGACGTTCATGTTCACAGGAATGATTGGCATTTGAACTATGTCGGTCGGCGGGTTCATGATCAACATCGATATCACTGTGCAACACCATCAACTAGTAAAATATGCCTACGGCTGCGAAAGAGGGTGCATTATTGGCGTGAGAGAATATGATGCATCCATCCAGGAAATTGCTGCTCGTGTGGGACGAAGTGTTTCGGCAGTGCAATGGGTCTCTGCAGAACAGTTCACGAAAGGACGCTAAACACGACGAAATGAGTCAGGTCGGACCATTAAGACCACCCTTCGAGAAAATCGACACGTCATCCGAATGGATTTGCAAGACAGATCTGCATCCTCGTCGGGTTTGCCATAACAGTGGAACAGTGTATCACATCATACACTATCAGGGGTGACAGTCCGTCGCCGTTTACTACGGCAAGGGTTACGTGCACGTCGTCCTCTTCTCCGGCTAGCTTTGACGAATGTGCAGAAACAATGGTGTATGGTACAACGTCACTGGGACAGGGATGGCATCAGAGTTTTCAGACGAATCCAGGTTCTGTTTGTTTGAAAATGACGTCCCCATTTTGATTCGCTGCAGACAAGGGGAGCGGCGTCACAATGACTGCCTTCGCACAAGGCATACAGCTCTAACTCCAGGTCTTATGATGTGGGGTGCTACTGGATGCAATCAAAAATCATCCAGGGCACGGTGACTAGTGTGACCTCCGTATATGACATCCTGCGGCCCGTAGCCGTACCGTTTCTGCACAACAGCCCAGACGCCATTTTTCAGCAAGACAATGCACGAGCACATGTTGCTGCACGAACTCGTGCCTCCTTGGTATCTTCTTGTTCTCACAGAATTTAAGCCTTTTGTGCCGGCCCGCCAGCTCTCCAGCCTTGTGTGGAATTTTGTGAAACGACGTGGGCACTGCTGTGACCCAACGCCAACCAACTTTGGAATCGTGAATGCAGCATGGATGGCCATATCTCAGGACACCATTCGCTCCTTATATGCGTAGATTTATTCCCGCACGGAACTAGCTATCGGGGCCCAGGGCGGACCCTGTGCCTAATAGGCAACAGAACACATGCCGAACCGAGGTGACTGATGCTCATTATTTCTGCAGAACCTACTAATGTACATGTCCTGTGAATATGAACGTCCGATCTCAAGTCGTTCAGAGTGTTCTTTTTTTATCTGAAGATGAGTGTAGTACATCTACATCTACATGGATATTCTGCAAATCCTATTTAAGTGCCTGACAAGGGGTTCATCGAACCACCTTCATAATTCTGTATTATTCAAATCTTGTATAGCGCGCGGAAAGAACGATCACCTATATCTTTCCGTATGAGCTCTGATTTCCTTATTTTATCGTGGTAATCGTTTCTCCCTCTGTAGGTCGGAGTCAAAAAAATATTTTCGCATTCGAAGGAGAACGTTGGTGATTGGAATTTCGTGAGAAGATTCAGTCGCAACGAAAAACACCTTTCTTTTAATGATGTCCAGCCCAAATCCTGTATCATTTCTGTGACACTCTCTCCCATATTTCGTGATAATACAAAATGTGCTGCCCTTCTTTGAACTTTTTCGATGTACTCCGTTAGTCCTATCTGGTAAGGATTCCACACCGCGCTACAGTATTCTAAAAGAGGACGGATAAGCGTAGTGTAGGCAGTCTCCTTAGTAGAACTGTTACATTTTCTAAGTGTCCTGACAATAAAACGCAGTCTTTGGTTAGCCTTCCCCACAACATTTTCTGTGTGTTCCTTCCAATTTAAGTTGTTCGTAATTGTAATACCTAGGTATTTAGTTGAATTTACGGCTTTTAGATTAGACTGATTTATCGTGTAACGGAAGTTTGACGAATTCCTTTTAGCACTCATGTGTATGACCTCACACTTTTTGTTATTTAGGGTCAACTGCCAATTTTCGCACCATTACATATCTTTTCTAAATCGTTTTGCAATTTGTTTTGATCTTCTGATGGCTTTATTAATCGATAAACGACAGCGTCATCTGCAAACAACCTAAGACGACTGCTCAGATTGTCTTACAGGTCGTTTATATAGATAAGGAACAGCAAAGGGCCTATAACGCTACCTTGGGGAAGGCCAGAAATCACTTTTATTTTGCTCCATGACATTCTGTCAATTACTACGTACTGTGACCTCTCTGACAGGAAATAACAAATCCAGTCATATAATTGAGACGATATTCCATAAGCACGCGCAATTTCACTACAAGTGGTACAGTGTCAAAAGCCTTCCGGAAATACAGGAATACGGAATCGATCTGAAATCCCATGTCAATAGCACTCAACACTTCATGTGAGTAAAGAGCTAGTTGTCTTTCATAGGAATGATGTTTTCTAAACCAATGTTGACTTTGTGTCAATAGACAGTTTTCTTCGAGGTAATTCATAATGTTTGAACACAATATATGTTCCAAAATCCTGCTGCATATCGACGTTAAAGATATGGGTCTGTAATTTAGTGGATTACTCCTACTAACTTCCTTGAATATTGGTGTGACCTGTGCAACTTTCCAGTCTTTGGGTACGGATCTTTCGTCGAGCGAACGGTTGTATATGATTTTTAAGTATGGAGGTAATGCATTAGCGTACTCAGATAGGAACCTAATTGGTATACAGTCTGGACCAGAAGACTTGCTATTATTAAGTAGAGAAGTAACTGAAAGAGTTGTAAACAAATAATCCGCCAGATTCGGATGGAATTCCAATTCGATTTTACGAAGAGTATCCTGCAACATTGTCCCCTTATTTAGCTTCGATTTATTGCGAATCTCTCACCAGCGCAAAGTCATAAGCGACTGCAGAAGAAGCGCAGGTGACTCCTGTATGTAAAAGCGTACAGAAACGGACCTCAAAATTACACATCAGTTTTCGTAACATCGGTTTGGTGCTGAATTTCTGGATATATTATCAGTTCGAATGTAATTAATTTTCTTGAGACAGACGAACTTACGTCCACGAGTCATCACGGATTTAGAAAGCAAACATGTGATTGGATCGAAGACTTTTTAAGTAATGGAGCCTAGTACGTTGTTCTCAACCACGAGTGTTCATCACAGACAAGCGCATGCTCAACAGAGCCCCATGGAAGTGTGGTAGGGCAGCTATTATTGCCTACACACGGGATTCGGCTGCTCCTACGGATGTAGTTTCATGCAGTTATGAGCAAGAACCTTTTTGTAGAAAATTTAATGCAGATAAATTTTATATTGAGATACGTTTTCGGTGAAGGTCATGATTTCCGAGGTATTGAAGGAAAACGTACAAAAGTGACCTTCAAACGCACCTCTCCCCCTCTCCTCCACTCTAATTCCCCATTAATCAAGATTTCTGTTATGTTGTTCATGATACTCCTTGCTACTACAGTAAGAAAATTTCCGACCGTACAACCTATTGGCGATATACTGCCTTTTTTGGTATCTGTTTACTGGGTTATTGTGTCACAAGAATACTTGGCTATTCCGTTAAACGTTCCACTGAGGGTAATGAAAGAAAAGCCATCATTTTAAACGTTACAATAAAACTACTTACGTTGACAATTCGATCCAAACTTAACCCTTCCTAAGACAGTAGTTTTGTAGTGAGAAGGCCTGACAAGTACAACGATTTAATTGTTTGTTGTATGCTGTTAAAATACAAAATTGACTAAAGTGAGAAATTTACAATTTGGAAGTGCTCGAATAAACTGGTGGTGTCAAAAAGCGACACAGTGAATACAAAAAATTTTAGAATGTGGGTAACAATTCGTGGAGTAATAAATTACTGTACAGTGGTAGGAGGGAGTGTCATGAACAACACGCTAGAAATCGTGACGGGTTTAGAGTTGAGTGTGGAGATGCTTTGCAAATCGAAAACTGTGCCTCTGGCAGAAACGTATCCCGCTACAAAATCTAGCTACATTAAATTTTCTACACAAAGGTCCGGTTCATTTCTTGTGTAAGACTAATAGTTCGCGCGTAGCGGGCAAAAGAGTACGGAAATCTCGCACGTGGTTTATGAAAGCCAGATTTAACGATGTGGGTTGCATAAAATGACATAGATATGAGTAGCTGAATCACTTTGTATGTATAAACGATCTGACAAACAGGGTGAGCAACCATCTGCGACTGTTTGCTAATGACACTCTGATGTACAGTAAGGTGTCGGCGTTGAGTGACTATAGGTGCATAGAAGATGAGTTAGGCAAAATTTCAAGTTGGTGAGTTGAATGGCAGCTTGCTCTAAATGTAGAAAAATGTAAGTTGATGGAGATGAGTAGGAAAAACAATCCCTAACGTTCTAATAAAGCACTAGGAGTGTGCTGCTTAACACGATTAAATATTTAGGCGTATCGTTGCAAAGCGGTATTAAATGGAACGAGCTTATAGGGATTGTAGCAGCTAAGGCGAGAAATTTAGGGAAGTCCGTTTCATCCATAAAGAAGATTACGTATAGAACACTAGTGCGACCCGTTCTTGAGTGCTGGTCGAGTGTTCGGGATACGCACTAGGCCAAATAAAGGAAGACATCAAAGTAATTCAGAGGCGGCTGCCAGATTTGTTGCCGGGAAACGAGGTGATTGGTACGAAGTACGCTCCACCACGCATCATACGATGGATTGCGGAATATATATGTAGATGTAAATATAAGGGGTCTAATGTTCACCGTTACCCTCCGATAAGCAGCGAAGACAGCTTGTGGTGTTACATGTCGGCTGCCCACCGCTTCCTACAGCAAATGGAACCCAACGGAGGCGATTCTATACCGTGTGGCTCTGGAAGCATCTGACTCGATCCTACATACAGGAGTGAACCAGGCCACTCTGAACACTGAGCAGCTGGATCTAACCACGGGGATGCAGGTGAACAGGCAGGGCACTACGGCGGTAATGACAATGGAAAGACTCCTTAACTGTAACATATTCCACATTCAGGATTTACAAAGCAAGAGAATGCGTACATTATGCACTGGAAAGCGGGCGGAAATATCGGACTGACTATTATCAAGCAGCAATGAAAATAAAAGTCACATGTATATAAGGCTGAGACGGCCGGCTAGTAATGAGAAACAACAGTTGGACACAGGCAGGTAACCTAACCCGTAGACCGCAGAATTTTACCGTACCGTGCCGACGGCGTCTATCGGTTGCCCATGAGGTCCTCTGTGATGGATCTAGACGCTACGTGTTGACTGCTCCAGAACGCCGACAAAACAGAGGGCCTTTTTAAAAACTCACTCTTAGTAAGGTAACAGCATACTGTCAGGGTAGGAATCATTTCCTGTTGTCACCATAAATTGTCGTTCCTACAAAAATTACGTCTGCCTTACCAACGATCTATCCTGTAACGCCCCAGAACCGTTACGTTACTAGTAACTGAATGGCCACACCACCAACTACCTCCCAGGAATGAATCCCTGCGCTCCTGCCGTCTTTCTACAGACCAAGGATCTTCTCTAACAGTCACTGCCATCTTGGTATCACTAATGTTTGTAGTTTCAAAGATGTTGCCTTAAAATTACCATGTCCAAAAATTACTCCTCTACAGAGGAAATACTGTTCAGTAATTTTAGACTCACTCTCGCCTCGCGGACACAGAGGAAATAGGGAGAAGGGTTTTTATGTAGTAGATTTTCTCGAGGCTTTATTGCGTGCAGTAAAGTAAGCGATCTTACAGTGTGGCATCCCATGGGCTGACGCTGTGAGTGCTTGGGCAGTGGACGCGTTTGGCATGTGCTCGATACGCTGTGTACATTCGCTATAAATCTAAGGGAACCTATAAAATGTTATTAGAGCTTTTTATTACTTCATATACAGTTCTGTCTTGATAGTACAACTGTACTGTAAAAATCCCAGCTCATTATCTTCAGTAGCTATTCCCGAAAACATGAAATTTTATCTGAAAACTGCAAAACTTTTCTGATACTACAGAACAGAACTACGGATTCTAATATAGTAACTTATCATACCTTCTGAAATCTTAACCAAAAAGATTCAGTTCATAGAAATTGTTTTTGTAGAATTTTGTTTTCTTTCATTAGAGCACATTGATGACGTAAAACTTATAAATCAGAAATTATTGTTTAACTGCGTTTTCTTGTGTGAGTATTGTGAAAAGTGTGAAACGGTATGTGGAGGACGTATGTGAAGCGTGGATGACTTACTTAATTGAAAATTATCTGACAGTACGCGATGGAAAATTTGTATCAATTACTAGGCATGTGACATGTGTCCAGTCTGCATGCCTTCGTGTAAAAGCAGCCAGAAGAAAAGTTCAGTTTTAAATCAGTTCCTGTTTTATTTCTACAGATAATTTAAATTATTTTATTTTATTTAAATTTCTCTCGTAAATTCAGAAGATCATTTTCATAAACAGTTTTCTGTATTTCAGTTGGATTAACGCAAGTATTTGAGGCCTGGATCTTTCGTTATTGGCTGTCCAAATCATCAACCAACAGAAATTAAGCTTAATCCGTGCTTCGTATGGGGCTTTGTACTACAGTTCTGTGTCTCTAAGTGTCGCTTATGAACCCTCTTGTTAACCTGTAGAAAACAGTTCATTCTATCGGTTCTTTTATGTAAATATGACGCGACTATAGTGTTAAGGTTTTCAGTGAAGGCTTTGAAGTTTTAAGTGGATTTTTTTGCACGTTATTAGCGCGAACCTTCTAGTCGTACAACAACTCCATGTCGTGTGTTACGGAAACGTTCTCAGAATATTATGGCGAGCACTTCTCTTTATGAAGACCATTCGACGACTTGATGTAGTACCTCGCGAATAATTATCGGTCAGTGACTCTGTAGAATATGGAAATCACTTGAGTCGGTCTGGTAGATTTCTGGCTGGCTTTATATGGGAAATCTTCTAGTAGAACAGTAGACAACTTGCAATGATAACGGTTAAGCACTAAATACAGACTTGATAGTCACTTAAGAATTACATTCAGAGGCGATAAATTCTAATTGCATGAACTTCAAATCTTTCACATAAGTTATGAGAATCCCGAACGCCTGATATATTCTTCGAATTTACAGATCCCGTCTCCAAGCTTGTGTTATCAGCCTTTGTTTGGTAGATATTAACTCGATATTTCTTCAACACTGCTTTTCGTCGGTTGAACGAGTACTTATCAACTCAGAAGGAAGGAGACGGTGTCTTCAAGAACCCTATAGAAACTGGTGGACTGAAAGTTCCGCACCGAAACCCCAAACGGGGGCCTTTAGATCGAACCCGATGTGAACTAGTTGTGGAAGGATGACGGAAGTCATAACCCACCCCTCCGCACACAGGCTGGTATATGGCTGAGTCCCTCACCGACAACAGAGAGACTCGCTCGGAACAGGACAATCTTCCCTTGCAATGGAAGAAGCATATTTCAACATAACGTCTATCGCAGTGCCCAGAAAATCGGCAGGGTGTCTCTCCGAACCTATCAGTATTGGATAGTTGTTTTTTTTAGCGTCGCTCTCAGACGTCCGACCCGTCAGTCGGCAAGACTCAGCGGAGGAGCATCGCCTCTGAAGATGTCCAGCATCGCATTTAAGAAAGCGTTCCCGCAGGAGTATCTTACAAATACTTTGGTGTCCAAAATTAGAGCAACAAACCGCTGTTTTCCGTCCTGTGTTTGATTTACTATGCTAGTCATAAAAACTGGACGAAACTTTAGGAACAGAGGAGTTTCGTGGACCACGACCTTATATCCCCAAAACTGTTCCAGCAGCAATAATGGAGTGTGCTGTGTATTGTGTGGGAAACATAAAACTAACTGGTGTAAAAATAACTATAATGTACACACATCAAAAAAAGTTTTGCATCAACGCAGTTCCAAGAACTCCTGATGATGGACGTTGACTGTGGATATTGTAATCACAGACACAGTCTCTTTGACTGTTCAGAGATGTCACTAAACCCACCCAAAGATGTAAACAACTATGCTTGAGCAGCGCCCATTAGACGGAGAGGATCCGACGGCCGATCAGTACCAGCCTTTCCACCAGGAAGGAGCTACATAGCTCGCGTTGTCTGTGGTTCAATCATGCCTAGATTGTCAATACCGCGGTTTGATCGCTTCCGCATTGTTACTTTGTGCCAGGAAGAGTTCTCAATAAGGGAAGTCTTCAGGCGTCTGGGAGTGAAAAAAAGCGATGTTGTTTGGACATGGAGGAGGTACAGAGAGACAGGAACTGTCGATGACATGCCTCGCTCAGGCCACCCACAGACTACTACTGCAACGGGACGACCGCTACCTTGGTGTGACGTCATAAGCGAGTGACTGCGTGTGAGAACGCTCTCCAAGTTTTTATATACTTTTAGGTTTCAGATACATATTTTAACGGTTTTTTGTGATAATATTTACTACATAAGTGACTTATAAGTGGTTTCTTCATTCACCTCTGCCTTCCTTGTGTTGTGATCTGATATTTGTGAGTGTTTCGTATCGAGCAACTTAACCTCTTACCTGTGTTTACATTCCGCGCTGACCAGTTGCAGCTGTAGCGGGGCATCGAAAGCTAAGTACTAATTAATAGTTTGTGTTTAGTGGTTTATTTAGGAACTTTAGTAGTCTTCAACCGGAGTTTTCTGTGTTTTCTGGTGAAATAATTTCAGAAGAACCTTTTGGGAACTTTTTTGAGCTTCGTTACTGTATCATTAGACGTTTGATTCTCTTTCTGTATTAGTCTTTTGTTATATTCACATTTGTTGTTTATTAATACTGTTAATAATAGTAGTTACTTCCCTTGTAGAGTAAGTTTGTGATTATTGTAGTCAGGTTTTTAATATCTTCTTATTGTTGTAGCGGAACTTAGAAAAAGTAAAATTTTACCATGAGTGAGAAGTGTGGACTTTGCCGTAGATTCGTGAGTAGTGGATTGCGGTGTGAGACTTGTTCGAAGTATTTTCACTGGGGGGAATGCAGTGGGGAAGCCAGTGGGCATTCTGGTGAGATCCTCTCCTGGAACTGCAGGTAATGTAGCAAGAGTAAATTGATAGAGGAGCAGGAGCGTAAGATCTGTGCTCTTCAGGTGCAGCTGAAAAAAACACAGGAGGAGCTAGATAGGATGAGGAGGGAGAAGGAGGTTGGGGAATGGGAGCTGGCTGTTGGCAAGAGATCTGCTAGGAGAAGAAGTTTTACTATTGGTGTTTACAATAGATATGACCAACTGTCAGAGCCTAGTGGAGAGGAATCTCTAGTAGCTGTAGATGTAGGAAGTATGCAGCAGACCTCAGTAGTTACAGTGGCTAGAACATTAGCAAAGTCGAAGAGGAGGAAGAAGAAGGTTCTGCTGTTACGTAGTTCTCATGGCAGAGGTGTAGGCCAGCAGTTGCAGGAAGTGCTGGGGAGTGAGTACCAGGTCACCAGCATTGTGAAGCCTAAAGCAGGATTGGCTCAGGTGACTGTTAACATAGGGGGGTTATGTAGGGATTTTACTAAAGAGGATCAGGTAGCGATTGTGGGTGGGGCTGGTAATAGTATTGATAGGGATGGGGAGTATAACATAGATGGTGACCTGGAAAAGATAGCCACTCAGACTGGCAACACGAATGTGCATTTCGTGGAACTGTTTCAGCGTCACGATCGGTCTCATCTTAATACAGCCGTCAGGCGTAATAACATGAGACTTGGGGGTGCGCTGATGACAGAAAGCATGGGTCACATTTCAGTGGTGTCGGTGGAGTCTATCAGCAGGACATGGCCTGTACCTTAACAGGTATGGGAATGGGAGGTTGGCAAAGCTTATAGGTGGCAGAATAGGTGGGGTTGGTGGGATCACTCATGGGAAAATTCCTGCAGTAGTGGGTGTTAGAGCTGCATTTTTTTTAGATTGAAGTCAGCTGATAGGTATTTCTGCGTAAGGGAAGTCTCTCTAACAAATGAACCACTTTTGACAAAGCTTAGGTATCCGAGTAATGAGGGAATTAGTATATTTCATCAAAATATACAAGGTATTAGAGGTAAAGTTAGTGAACTGCTTATAGATGTTGACTCTGAAATTATTGGTATATCTGAACACTTCTTAAATAAGGAGATAATTCAGAGGCTTCCTTTACCAGGATACAGGTTGGCTGGCAGCTTTTCGAGGAGCTCTTTTCGGTGTGGGGGAGTAGCCATGTATGTGAAAAACGGCATCCCATTTGAGTCAACTGATGTTTCAAAGTACTGCACTGAAAAGGTGTTTGAATGTTGTGCAGGTTAAATATAACGGAGCTAAACTTCTAACTGTTGTTATTTATAGATCCCCAGACTCCGATTTCACAGCATTTTTGCTAAAGCTAGAAGAAGATCTTGGTTCACTTTATTGAAAAATACAAAAAGATAGATATATGTGGTGACTTCAATATTAATTGTATAAGTGATTGTGCAAGGAAGACGATGCTGGTAGACCTACTTAATTCATATAATCTTCTGCAAACCGTATTCTTTCCAACGAGAGTGCAAGGGAACAGTAGAACAACCATAGACAACATTTTTGTTCATTCCTCATTACTAGAAGGGCATTCTGTTAGCTAAATGGTGAATGGCCTTTCAGATCATGATGCACAAATTTTAACTCTAAAAGATTTTTGTGCTGCAACACATGTTAAATATAGTTCTCAACTGTTTAGGAAAGCTGATCCAGTTGCTGTAGAGACCTTTGTAAACCTCATCAAGGAACAAGAGTGGCAAGATGTTTATAGCGCTGATACAGTAGACGATAAATATAATGCTTTTCTCAAGACTTTTCTCATGCTCTTTGAAAGTTGCTTCCCGTTAGAACGTTCAAAACAGGGTACTAGCACAAACAGGCAGCCTGGGTGGCTGACTAGAGGGATAAGAATAACTTGTAGAACAAAGTGGCAATTATATCAAAACGTTAGAAACAGTCAAAATCAAAATGCAGCAGCCCATTACAAACAGTATTGTAAGGTGCTTAAAAATGTTATTATGAAGGCAAAAAGTATGTGGTATGCAGATAGAGTAGCTAAGTCTCAGGATAAAATTAAAACCATATGGTCAGTCGTAAAGGAAGTGGGTGGTCTGCAGAGACAGGTCGAGGATATAGAATCAGTGCGTAGTGGGAATGTCCGGGTTACTGATAAGTCGCATATATGTACAGTATTTAATAACCACTTTCTGAATATAGCAGGTGAACTAAATAGAAACCTAGTCCCAACAGGGAATCATATAGCGCTCTTAGAAAAAAGTGTTCCGAGACTGTTACCTGAAATGCTCCTCCATGATACTGACGAGAGGGAGATTGAGTTATAAATTAAATCACTAAAGACCAAGAACTCTCATGGATATGACGGAGTATCTAGCAGAATACTGAAGTATTGTTCTATGTATGTTAGCCCAGTACTTAGCCATATCTGTAACTTTTCCTTTAGGAGTGGTCGGTTTCCTCACCGATTAAAGTACTCGGTAGTGAAGCCACTTTATAAAAAGGGAGACAGGGACAATGTTGACAATTTTAGACCTATTTCTATGCCATCGGTGTTTGCCAAAGTCATCGAGAAGGTTGTATATACAAGGTTACTGGAGCATTTAAATTCACATAATTCGCTGTCAAATGTTCAGTTTGGTTTTAGAAATGGTTTAACAACTGAAAATGCTATATTCTCTTTTCTCTGTGAGGTTTTGGACGGATTAAAAAAAAGGTTGCGAACGCTAGGCGTTTTCTTTGATTTATCGAAGGCTTTTGACTGTGTTGACCACAAAATATTGCTGCAGAAGTTGGACCATTATGGAGTAAGGGGAGTAGCTTACAATTGGTTTGCCTCTTACTTTAAGAACAGAAAGCAGAAGGTAATTCTCCGAAATATTGAGAGTGGTAGTGATGTTCAGTCCCAATGGGGCACTGTTAAGTGGGGCATTCCCCAAGAATCGGTGCTGGGGCCACTGCTGTTTCTTATTTATATAAATGATATGCCTTCTCTTGTTACAGGTGATTCAAAAACATTTCTGTTTGCTGATGACAGCAGCTTGATAGTGAAGGATCTTGTGTGTAATATTGAAACAGTATCAAATAATGTAGTTCATGAAATAAGTTCGTGGCTCGTGGAAAATAATTTGTTGCTAAATCTCAGTAAGACTCAGTTTTTACAGTTTCTAACTCACAATTCAACAAGAACCGATATTTTGATCAGACAGAATGGGCATATTATAAGCGACACGGAACAGTTCAAGTTCCTAGGCGTTCGGATAGATAGTAAGCTGTTGTGGAAAGCCCATGTCCAGGATCTTGTTCAGAAACTAAATGCTGCTTTACTTACCATTAGAACAGTATCTCAAATAAGTGACACTTCAACACGAAAACTAGTCTACTTCGCATATTTTCATACGCTTATGTCGTATGGTATTACTTTTTGGTGTAATTCTTCTGATACAAAAAGGGTACTTTTGTCTCAAAAACGGGCTGTTCGAGCTGTATCTGGTGTAAGTTCGAGAACCTCTTGTCGAACCCTATTCAATAGTCTGGGAATTCTGACATTGCCCTCACAGTATATATTTTCTTTAATGTCGTTTGTTGTTAGCAATATTAGCCTATTCCCAAGAGTTAGCAGCTTTCACTCAGTTAATACTAGGCAGGAATCCAATCTGCATGTGGAATGCACTTCCTTGACTCTTGTGCAGAAAGGAGTGCAGTATTCTGCTGCATCCATTTTCAATAAGCTACCACAAGAACTCAAAAATCTCAGCAGTCTAAACTGAAGAGTTTCCTCATGGCTCACTCCTTCTACACTCCTGGAAATTGAAATAAGAACACCGTGAATTCATTGTCCCAGGAAGGGGAAACTTTATTGACACATTCCTGGGGTCAGATACATCACATGATCATACTGACAGAACCACAGGCACATAGACACAGGCAACAGAGCATGCACAATGTCGGCACTAGTACAGTGTATATCCACCTTTCGCAGCAATGCAGGCTGCTATTCTCCCATGGAGACGATCGTAGAGATGCTGGATGTAGTCCTGTGGAACGGCTTGCCATGCCATTTCCACCTGGCGCCTCAGTTGGACCAGCGTTCATGCTGGACGTGCAGACCGCGTGAGACGACGCTTCATCCAGTCCCAAACATGCTCAATGGGGGACAGATCCGGAGATCTTGCTGGCCAGGGTAGTTGACTTACACCTTTTAGAGCACGTTGGGTGGCACGGGATACATGCGGACGTGCATTGTCCTGTTGGAACAGCAAGTTCCCTTGCCGGTCTAGGAATGGTAGAACGATGGGTTCGATGACGGTTTGGATGTACCGTGCACTATTCAGTGTCCCCTCGACGATCACCAGTGGTGTACGGCCCGTGTAGGAGATCGCTCCCCACACCATGATGCCGGGTGTCGGCCCTGTGTGCCTCGGTCGTATGCAGTCCTGATTGTGGCGCTCACCTGCACGGCGCCAAACACGCATACGACCATCATTGGCACCAAGGTAGAAGCGACTCTCATCGCTGAAGACGACACGCCTCCATTCGTCCCTCCATTCACGCCTGTCGCGACACCACTGGAGGCGGGCTGCACGATGTTGGGGCGTGAGCGGAAGACGGCCTAACGGTGTGCGGGACCGTAGCCCAGCTTCATGGAGACGGTTGCGAATGGTCCTCGCCGATACCCCAGGAGCAACAGTGTCCTTAATTTGCTGGGAAGTGGCGGTACGGTCCCCTACGGCACTGCGTAGGATCCTACGGTCTTGTCGTGCATCCGTGCGTCGCTGCGGTCCGGTCCCAGGTCGACGGGCACTTGCACCTTCCGCCGACCACTGGCGACAACATCGATGTACTGTGGAGACCTCACGCCCCTCGTGTTGAGCAATTCGGCGGTACGTCCACCCGGCCTCCCGCATGCCCACTATACGCCCTCGCTCAAAGTCTGTCAACTGCACATACGGTTCACGTCCACGCTGTCGCGGCATGCTACCAGTGTTAAAGACTGCGATGGAGCTCCGTATGCCACGGCAAACTGGCTGACACTGACGGCGGCGGTGCACAAATGCTGCGCAGCTAGCGCCATTCGACGGCCAACACCGCGGTTCCTGGTGTGTCCGCTGTGCCGTGCGTGTGATCATTGCTTGTACAGCCCTCTCGCAGTGTCCGGAGCAAGTATGGTGGGTCTGACACACCGGTGTCAATGTGTTCTTTTTTCCATTTCCAGGAGTGTATTTTGTCGAGGAGCTCCTGGAAGAGCTAAAAATTAAGCAAATTCCAGTGTTACATTGTTGATTTTTTTATTTAAACTTACGACTTGTCACCGGAATATGTTTTTTTATATTTCATTTTATGTGTTTCTAATATCGTGTTATAATTCCATGTACTGACTCGTTCCATGACCATGGAGACTTCTCCTTAATTTGGTCCCACGGAACAATAAATAAATAAATAAATAAATAAATACAGATTATGGCTCGGAGGAACCCTGACAGCAACGCCACAATGTTGAATAATTCTTTTCGTGCAGCCACAGGACGTAGTGTTACGAAATGGTTCAAATGTATCTGAGCACTATGGGACTTAACATCTGAGGTCATCAGTCCCCTAGAACGTAGAACTACTTAAACCTAACTAAACTAAGGACATCACACACATCCATGCCCGAGGCATGTTACTACAATAACATATAAATAACATTTATAGTACCAAGATTACAGCCATATGTATCAATACCATGGTGCAATCACGTTTGTAATTGTATCTCATCAACGATTAACCTGCGACCGTAGCGGTAGGGCGGTTCCAGACTGAAGCGCCTCGAACCGTTCGGCCACAAAGGCCGGCTCGTGTTATCACTCAAACTGTGTGCAATAGGCTGCATGATGCGCATCTTCACTTCCGATGTTCATGGCGAGGTTTATCTTTGCAACCACGACACCATGTAGCGCGGTACAGATGGGCCCAACAACATGCCGAATGGACCGTTCAGGAATGGCACCACGTTCTCTTCACCGATGAGTGTCGCATATGCCTTCAACCAGACGTGTTTGGAGACAACTTGGTCAGGCTGCACGCCTTAGACACACTGTCCCGCGAGTGCAGCAAAGTGGAGGTTACTTGCTGTTTTGGGGTGGCATTATGTGGGGCCAACGAACGCCACTGGTGGTCATGGAAGGTGCCGTAAAGGCTGTACGATACGTGAATGCCATCCTCCGACATATAATGCAACCATATCGGCAGCATATTGGCGAGGCCTTCGCCTTCATGGATGACAATTCACGCCCCCATCACGCACATATTGTGAATGACTTCCTTCAGGATGACTAGACTGCCGCTGTGGCCGTGCGATTCTAGGCGCTACAGTCTGGAACCGCGTGACAGCTACGGTCGCAGGTTCGAATCCTGCCTCGGTCATGGATGTGTGTGATGTCCGTAGGTTGGTTACGTTTGAGTAGTTCTAAGTTCTAGGGGACTGATGACCTCAGATGTAAAGTCCCATAGTGCCCAGAGATATTTGAACCATTTTTGATAACGACATCGCTCGACATCGCTCGCTAGTGTGTCCAGCATATTCCCCAGACGTGAACCGTATCGGTCACGCTGGGATAGATTTAAAAGGGCTCTTTATGGATGACGTGATCCACCAACTACTCTCAGGGATCAACGCCGAATCGCCGTTGAGGAGTGGGACAATCTGGTCCAACATTGCCTTGATGGAACGAATACGGGGATGCATCAATGCAAGAGGACGCGCTACTGGGTATTAGAGGCACCTGTGTACAGCAATCAGAACCACCATGTCTGAAGGTCTCGCTGTATGGTGGTACAACGTGCAATGTGTGGTTTTCATGAGCAATAGAAACGGCGGAAATGTTGATCTCTATTCAAATTTTCTGTACAGGGTCCGGAACTCCCGGAACGGAGGTGATGCAAAACCTGTTTTGATGTGTGTATTTCAGTCCGTTATAGAGTATGCTGGTGATAGGAGCAGAGCAAATTGTGAGACAATTGTAGTGGTAATCATAGTTAGGAGTGACGTTTTCTTCATTAATATTAGAGGCAGTTGTAGTGATGGGAAGGAGTACTGTTTTAGCTTTATTAATGTATAATTATTTGCCAATGTGTAGGGAGACAACGGACTATGTATACTATAATTTAACATGAATGATTGCAGCGTGTGTTCGAATTATACGTAAAGAATTACAAAGTCATAAAGAAATAAATAAGCTTTGACACTACTGGCAGATTCAAAAGTTATTGTTTTGTACAGTCTCCAATGGAAACATCATCCTGTAGCGGCTGACAATAGCCAATGGTTGTCTCTAATTTTTTCGCTGCGTGGTATAGCATAAAACAGTTAGTGTAGAACGTCAGTTAACATTAGATTGCAAATCGCTCCCTTAGTTATAGTGCTCGTTAAGTTAGGTGTCATAACTGGAACTTTTGTTTATTAATAACAGAAATTGGCAACACTGTTTACATAATGCACATTATCACGCAAATTACGTTGGAGTTTCATTTCCTTATAATGTCCTTCACATTTCGATGAGCACAGAAGTAATCACTCTCCTCATCACATAGTTTTTTTTCTTTTTTTTTAATCAGGAATTTTGTTGCTGTACAACTACATTTCTCAGGCAGCATACACTTCAATATACGATTATCTCCCTTTGTTCAGAGATCTTGTGTAATCATTTGCGACGAGGCTACCTTCCTAAGGACGCCGTCGCGACAACCAATATCGCTACACACTACCTTATCCGTGGGCGCCATCGACATTCATATCAATACAAACGACTCTATAACAGGCTTGCAACTTGACACAAATGGAGCACTAAAATCGTACGCAATACATGATAAAGAGGAGTTCGGTAAATATCGTGCAGTTTCGTAAATGGCAGAAAATACCACGCAACAGACAGTAATTAATCCGATCAATTAACACACAAGCAGCATTGAGCATGGCTTAAAATAAATTACGAGTGATGCCAAGAGATTACATCTTACAGTAAAATTAAAGCACAACAAGATCAAAGAAAATAAATCTAGCATTATGAATTGTGAGGTATCCCAAGAGACACGTCAGTATTCAGCTTATAGTTACTGATAACGAAGCTTGTATTCTGACACGTTGACAATCATGTGTCCATCTTATACTTTCCCACTGTGCAGTCCCAGACATGTTGTAGCCCTGGTTACGATAGAAAAAGTGGTTCAAATGGCTCTGAGAATTATGGGACTTAACTTCTGAGGTCATCAGTATCCTAGAACTTAGAACTATTTACACCTAACTAACCTAAGGACATAATACGAATCCATGCCCGAGGCAGGATTCGAACCTGCGACAGTAGCGGTCGCTCGGTTACAGACTGTAGCGCCTAGAACCGCTCGGCCACTCAGGCCGGCGGTTACGATAGATAAATTGGTTTGATCAGCTAGGCCACGTAAGTCGATCCCATTGATAAGCATTGCTGACCATATCAAATGATCGGTGGAGGAGAGCTAAGGATATTTTGTTGAATGTAGTTCTACTTAAGAAACACATTGCATTGTAGCAGCTGAATGTGGACGTGTATTACCCTATTAAGTCAGTACCTGACAGTTCTGTTTAAAGAAGAGAAACTATCCATTTGATTTCTCACATTGTGGGCCGCTGTACCTTGGATGTGGACAGTTATAATCACTCAGGAGCGTGTTTACAATGGATGCCCTTACACAAGCCGCATGATCGTCGCCTGCAGACCCCAGATCTTCATATGTGATTATTTATAGATTTAGATCAAACGCAGGCCCAGCGAGCATCACAGGCACCTCCAGATACCTAGTGGGGTTATTAATCCTTACGTGAACCACGTAAGAGAAGCACTGTCAGTTGTCATTCACCCCACTTGTATTGCTCTATGGTCCAAATCACAAGTTCGAACGCTCTCTATCACTATGTCATTACTTTATGCTTTGCCAGTGTGCGATGCTTACTGATTACTCTCTTCAATCAACGAAGCCTGTTTCTTCCAGAAATTGGTCATTTGCGTAACAACGTCTGCACGAAGCCATTCTTATGATTGTTCCAGCATTCATCCTAAGAAAAAAGTCCCTCTTTTCTCATTTTAGTGCAACCCAACGAAGGATTTACAGTTAACTTGTGATTTTTATTGCTTTGAAATATAGCAAATATTACTCCTAAACCCGAAATCTGAATCTTGCCTTTTAAATGCAAAAGTGGCCTAAGGCTAAATGGTCACTATTACTGACAAACGGCAGCTATCAAGACCATCTGAAAGTGGACCATTCACGTCAAAACGACCTTTCTCGAAACAAGAAAATCTTCTTCTGTGATTGTTTTGTCCGACAGCGGTCGCTTCATACGGGGTACGAATGTTTCTATTAGGTTGCACTGCCTTAACCCCACTATCAATCCCAAAGAAAATAATTTATCGGAAATGTGAGACGTTTTACGAATGCTACTCTATATTGTACCGCTTAAATAACATTCATAATATTTAAGTATGCAAAAAACCGATAAGAAAGTGCAATAGAAACACTAGAACTCCACATAAAAACATTACAGTTGATAACTACACTCACAGCAGCCTGTGGCTGTTGTGTTACTGCACGTTGTTCATTCGGTTTTTCGAAGACATTTCCCGTGTAAAATGAAATATGTGCTGACTGCTGCGAGAGCAGCCCTCTAGGCGTCAGGAGGCCGGTGGCTGGTGGCCGTTCCAGCACTGCTAGCACAAGTGTACACTTCCTCCATGGGCTTCCGCTTGCTTTTGTGGTGTCAGATCATGCAGATGATCGAATTTAAATTCTAAGGGGTGGTAAGTTTTATTGGCCCTTAAGTGAGTGACTCAGACTCAGTGTCTATGGCGGCCAGCTGGCGGACAGGCATTAACCAAAGAGTGTACCTTTTTCGTGCAGTTGCTCTGAGATATTAATCATTTGTATCTCAAGATCATACATATCACACAAGTTTGACTTTTGTTGCAATCTGTATTTATGGCGTTGCAATTTTAATAGCCATCTGTGTGTATGTATGTACATGGTACATATTTTTTGTTTAGTTTTCTTTCATATTGCATTGTCTGTTTCTAATAGATCAAAAGCATATCGCTGAATTTGTGATGTGATGTTTTCTTCTGAAGACTCAACGTTATATTTGACTAAGATAATGTATGACCTTCAAATCATATGTCTACTAATATTATCTTACCGTTTGCTTGACATGTTTGCTGTATTGTATTGTGTTGGTGTCATAGAAACAGAGAAGCCGCCTAGCAGCCACCAAATACTGTGTTGTACCTCCTATAAATCACAGTCAGCCTGCCTTGGCTAACAGGCAGACAGCCATAAACTAAAGAGGTCTGATGAGGCAATTCCTTATACCTGCGAGTGTTACCTTTCGCGAAAACGTCTGTTGTTACCTTACGTACAATGTGAAAGTACGACTCTGTCTCATCCAGAACGCAGTATGATTCAAAACAATAATGCAACACCAAATGTAGAATGATTAAAATATGGAAGCATGAATACACAGGTTGTCGTTCATCTTCAAAGCTAGCAGAAAAGTCATACTTCTGAAGTTGAGAAATAATATCTAGCAAGTTAAGTGTAGAGACTGTAACGATTAAAAACTGAATGTCTTTCCAAAGCAGTGCGTAAATCGTATATGTGGATATTTAACACCTGGATAAAAATAACAACTAAAATAATTTATGAGGAACATTAGACTGATAGAATAAGACAAAAAGCTGCAGTATTGGCGAAGAGAGGAACATGTGGAAAACGTTGGCTCGACAAGATAAGACATATGCTAAGTCTAGAAGGAATAACTTCCACCGTACATGAGGAAACAGTGGAAGATGAAAACAGCAGGGAAAGACAGAGAGTGGAATATATCCAGCAAATAACGACGGCGCTGGGTGCAAGTGCTAATACGAGATGAAAAGGTTGACAGAGGAGCGGAATTCGTGCCGGGATGCATCCGGCACTTAGTGGATCAGATAACTCAAAAGTAAAAGGACTAAGAAAGCAAAGACCAATTACAGGTAATATAATTATACTACAATAAATCAATCGTACATCTATATCTATCCTCTGTGCACCACAGGAAGTGCATGGCACATAGGAACCACATTGTGCTACTTACTAGTGCTTCTTACCATTCCGTATGGAGCAATGGAAGAATGACCTCTTAACTATATGTGTGCGTGCTGTGATTAGTCTAATCTTTTCTTCATGGTCCCTACGTATTAATGATACCTAGAAGGTTGTTATATGGTCCTATATTCTTCATTTAGCACTTTGATCGCCAATCCCAACACCCAATGGACACAAAAATTTTGATGGGCTGCACATCTCGTTATTTGGAGGGGTACGTTATTCCCACTTTTATATAAGGAATCACGTGTATTGACGCGGCTTGATGGGTCATCATTGTGTTGAAAAGGCTATTTAGAATCTTAAACAACCATTTACTTTTTGGTGTCAAGTTGCTAGACAGCGGCAGCTATTCGTTTAGTACAAAAAAAAGAATTAAAGGCATGATTCCTCATTTACTTTTTGCGAGAACTGGAGCAAATTTTTCTTGGGAAGGAAAGTGAGGACAACGATGTCGGCGATTCAGATAAAGATCTTGAATTTTTGAAAGAATAACTGCGCCAAACTTCAAGTGGGTATTGCTCGCTTTGATTTCGTATAACTTTTATTGAAACGTTGCGTTCTTTTCTTACGTTTCTCCATTTTCTGAACCATGAAACGCGTGTTTTGTTTGTTAGGCGTTCAGGAAAGCAGCAAGAAAAACGCTGCATAACAGTGCAGCGAGTGCAAAATCGCCGTGGGAAAAACCCTTTTTTCAAAGTGTATCACATACAAAAATTGTCCCGTGAGATAAAAATTTCTAACAACTTATTCTTATGGGTTTTAAGTTGTAAGTCTTCAGTTATTCTAAGTAAAATAGAGGACGATAGCTGTAAATAAGAACTACTTGCACTTAAGAAAACTTTTATACTTTTTGCAAAACTAAGATAAAGAAAGAAAACTTAACAATATGAAGTTTCAGGCTTTCATAATAAGGTAGTATTATGTGACTTGTCCCCCCCATGAACCATGGACCTTGCCGCTGGTGGGGAGGCTTGCGTGCCTCAGCGATACAGATGGCCGTACCGTAGGTGCAACCACAACGGAGGGGTATCTGTTGAGAGGCCAGACAAACATGTGGTTCCTGAAGAGGGGCAGCAGCCTTTTCAGTAGTTGCAGGGGCAACAGTCTGGATGATTGACTGATCTGGCCTTGCAACATTAACCAAAACGGCCTTGCTGTGCTGGTACTGCGAACGGCTGAAAGCAAGGGGAAACTACAGCCGTAATTTTTTCCGAGGAAATGCAGCTCTACTGTATGATTAAATGATGATGGCGTCCTCTTGGGTAAAATATTCCGGAGGTAAAATAGTCCCCCATTCGGATCTCCGGGCGGGGACTACTCAGGAGGACGTCGTTATCAGGAGAAAGAAAACTGTCGTTCTACGGATCGGAGCGTGGAATGTCAGATCCCTTAATCGGGCAGGTAGGTTAGAAAATTTAAAAAGGGAAATGGATAGGTTAAAGTTAGATATAGTGGGAATTAGTGAAGTTCGGTGGCGGGAGGAAAAAGACTTTTGGTCAGGTGATTACAGGGTTATAAATACAAAATCAAATAGGGGTAATGCAGGAGTAGGTTTAATAATGAATAGGAAAATAGGAGTGCGGGTTAGCTACTACAAACAGCATAGTGCACGCATTATTGTGGCCAAGATAGACACAAAGCCCATGCCTACTACAGTAGTACAAGTTTATATGCCAACTACCTCTGCAGATGATGAAGAAATAGATGAAATGTATGACGAGATAAAAGAAATTATTCAGGTAGTGAAAGGAGACGAAAATTTAATAGTCATGGGTGACTGGAATTCGTCAGTAGGAAAAGGGAGAGAAGGAAACATAGTAGGTGAATATGGATTGGGGGGAAGGAATGAAAGAGGAAGCCGCCTTGTAGAATTTTGCACAGAGCATAACTTAATCATAGCCAACACTTGGTTCAAGAATCATAAAAGAAGGTTGTATACCTGGAAGAATCCTGGAGATACTAGTAGGTATCAGATAGATTATATAATGGTAAGACAGAGATTTAGGAACCAGGTTTTAAATTGTAAGACATTTCCTGGGGCAGATGTGGATTCTGACCACAATCTATTGGTTATGAACTGCAGATTGAAACTGAAGAAACTGCAAAAAGGTGGGAATTTAAGGAGATGGGACCTGGATAAACTGAAAGAACCAGAGGTTGTAGAGAGTTTCAGGAAGAGCATAAGGGAACAATTGACAGGAATGGGGGAAAGAAATACAGTAGAAGAAGAATGGGTAGCTCTGAGGGATGAAGTAGTGAAGGCAGCAGAGGATCAAGTAGGTAAATAGACGAGGGCTAATAGAAATCCTTGGGTAACAGAAGAAATATTGAATTTAATTGATGAAAGGAGAAAATACAAAAATGCAGTAAATGAAGCAGGCAAAAAGGAATACAAACGTCTCAAAAATGATATCGACAGGAAGTGCAAAATGGCTAAGCAGGGATGGCTAGAGGACAAATGTAAGGATGTAGAGGCTTGTCTCACTAGGGGTAAGATAGATACTGCCTACAGGAAAATTAAAGAGACCTTTGGAGAGAAGAGAACCACTTGTATGAATATCAAGAGGTCAGATGGCAACCCAGTTCTAAGCAAAGAAGGGAAGGCAGAAAGGTGGAAGGAGTATATAGAGGGTTTATACAAGGGCGATGTACTTGAGGACAATATTATGGAAATGGAAGAGGATGTAGATGAAGACGAAATGGGAGATAAGATACTGCGTGAAGAGTTTGACAGAGCACTGAATGACCTGAGTCGAAACAAGGCCCCGGGAGTAGACAACATTCCATTAGAACTACTGATGGCCTCGGGAGAGCCAGTCATGACAAAACTCTACCATCTGGTGAGCACGATGTATGAGACAGGCGAAATACCCTCAGACTGCAAGAAGAATATAATAATTCCAATCCCAAAGAAAGCAGGTGTTGACAGATGTGAAAATTACCGAACTATCAGTTTAATAAGTCACAGCTGCAAAATACTAACGCGAATTCTTTACAGACGAATGGAAAAACTGGTAGAAGCCGACCTCGGGGAAGATCAGTTTGGATTCCGTAGAAATGTTGGAACACGTGAGGCAATACTGACCTTACGACTTATCTTAGAAGAAAGATTAAGAAAAGGCAAACCTACGTTTCTAGAATTTGTGGACTTAGAGAAAGCTTTTGACAATGTTAACTGGAATACTCTCTTTCAAATTCTAAAGGTGGCAGGGGTAAAATACAGGGAGCGAAAGGCTATTTACAGTTTGTACAGAAACCAGATGGCAGTTATAAGAGTCGAGGGGCATGAAAGGGAAGCAGTGGTTGGGAAAGGAGTAAGACAGGGTTGTAGCCTCTCCCCAATGTTATTCAATCTGTATATTGAGCAAGCAGTAAAGGAAACAAAAGAAAAATTCGGAGTAGGTATTAAAATTCATGGAGAAGAAGTAAAAACTTTGAGGTTCGCCGATGACATTGTAATTCTGTCAGAGACAGCAAAGGACTTGGAAGAGCAGTTGAACGGAATGGACAGTGTCTTGAAAGGAGGATATAAGATGAACATCAACAAAAGCAAAACGAGGATAATGGAATGTAGTCAAATTAAGTCGGGTGATGCTGAGGGAATTAGATTAGGAAATGAGACACTTAAAGTAGTAAAGGAGTTTTGCTATTTAGGGAGTAAAATAACCGATGATGGTCGAAGTAGAGAGGATATAAAATGTAGACTGGCAATGGCAAGGAAAGCGTTTCTTAAGAAGAGGAATTTGTTAACATCAAGTATAGATTTAAGTGTCAGGAAGTCGTTTCTGAAAGTATTTGTATGGAGTGTAGCCCTGTATGGAAGTGAAACATGGACGATAACTAGTTTGGACAAGAAGAGAATAGAAGCTTTCGAAATGTGGTGCTACAGAAGAATGCTGAAGATAAGGTGGGTAGATCACGTAACTAATGAGGAGGTATTGAATAGGATTGGGGAGAAGAGAAGTTTGTGGCACAACTTGACTAGAAGAAGGGATCGGTTGGTAGGACATGTTTTGAGGCATCAAGGGATCACAAATTTAGCATTGGAGGGCAGTGTGGAGGGTAAAAATCGTAGAGGGAGACCAAGAGATGAATACACTAAGCAGATTCAGAAGGATGTAGGTTGCAGTAAATACTGGGAGATGAAGAAGCTTGCACAGGATAGAGTAGCATGGAGAGCTGCATCAAACCAGTCTCAGGACTGAAGACCACAACAACAACAAACATGTGACTTGTAGCAAAATTTTCTTGGCAATGAATGTGAGGATGACGATATTGATGATTTAGGTGAAAATTCTGAATTTGTGCAAGAAGAACTTCGTCAAACTTCAAGTAAGGTAATGAAAAATATATAGAAAAAGCATAAAAATGGCCAACTTCCAAAGAAGCGGCAAAGTTTACTTGGCTGGCAGTCAGAATATTAAAGCTCGTTCTTGAAAATTTGTGCACAGGCCTTCAGAGAATAGCTCGCGTCTAACCTCACGTCGTTGTCAGCTTAAGACATTTAGGATCCCAGTGTCTCTCTACCATGAATCGAAACAACGCGAGACTATTCGTCTTGTCCTGCTTTGCACACGTTTCATAGTCACTGTTAGTCCTTTGTGGTGCGGTTCACACACGTGAGTAACATTCTAGGAATGGTCTCATGGACGTTTTGTAAATGAACTTCTTTGTAGGCTGAGTGCTTTTTCCTCTTAACTATCTCATGAACAGACGTCTAACGTATTATATGCCCAAGAGTCAAAGTATGAGATGTTTCTATATTATATCCTATGAAACTGTTCCTTCTGAGTATTTGTGTTAGTTGACTGATCCCAGTTGTGAAACACTGATACTGTAGCCATTGGCTACTGTGCTTTCCATTATTCTGAAGTGGACAGTTCTACATTTCTTAACACTCAGAGCAAGTTACCAATACTGGAATATCATTATCTGACTGAATATCTGCGCTACGACTTTTAACTGTACTTCTTTACATATAACTACTTCATCAACGAAAAGTCTGAAATTTTTACTAATATTCTTGAGAAGATCTTTCGGTTAGTTCGAAATTAATTCACTTACTACAAACACCTTGGCATTAACTGTACTGGATGTAGATTCACTACTCAATAGTGACCTATGTAAATTTGTGCCCAACCAGGACTGTATTTCTGATTTTTCTCTTATCGCGAATGATAGCCTTAACCTCTTCGTCTAGCCGCGCACGCTCCCTGGATCGGCCCAGACGTTCACATGTCATCCTTATACTGCAGTCCACTAAATTCATCATCTAATACTCGCAACATTATTTAGATTTCAGAAACAGTGAGAATCAGGGGACGAGGGTTTGAGAGGTCATTTGTCCTCCTTGTCTTGTAATTCTTACGAGGGAAACTTCCCACTGCATCCCCCCCCCCCAAATCCCTCAGATTTGTGGTAAGTAGGTACAGTCTATAATCTGGCAAAAGCCGAACACAGATCAAGCGTGAAAACAGATAGAAAGTGTACTGAATTGTGAAAAATAAAAAAATAGATAAAAACAGTGAAAGAACGGCCCAAGGACAAGAAGCGCAACATAGATCAACCAGGAGGTTCAATGGCGTTGTGTTCAAGTAGACACGATGTTGACCTCTGCAGTGGACGGGCCGTGTTCAAACCTCCCTCGTGCCAGTTTCGTTTTCTTTTTTCTTTCGCAGCTCTCTGTGTTCGAATTTGTGTCTGTGTCGGGGTGTAACGTCCGTTTCCAACAGCGAAGTGTAAGCGAGGGACCTATGATGACAGTTGATCCTGCAGCCGAAAGGAAGTGACTTTCGAATGGGAACCGCAAACGATTGATGACAAGGTGACAAGTCAACCGAGCCCTCCAACAGAAAACACGCCTGGTGTGTCATACAGGGCATTTGTGACAGTACGTGTGTCATAGGAATCTCTCACCGGCACACCTAAATTGTACTCCTGGTGAATCAGTGAGATATGCCACCTCACCCTATTTAGGTGTTAGAATGAATGTTAATGTGATCAACCCCAAGGAAATGATGAAAAAAAATAGTTTGTCACATAAGCTGCGGAAAATGAATGCAACATTTCTACAGTCACACAAATTCCCTGTGTTCTGCCAGAACATATGCTTTTAACGTGTTTGAAGTTTCGTTCCGTTTTAGAAGTTTTGGCTGTTGCATTCCTTTGTAGTTACATAGTTCACACCTATTTATTTGTTGTCTTCATTTCTGTGAGTCGTCTATGTAGTATCTTGTCTGCTCTCACTATTCGTCACGTTTACTTGTGACGGTAACGTGTTCTTACCAAATGACTCATTTTCTATAACCAAGAGTATAGAAAGAGATCAAACATTTCAGTGACCGGACGGACTGCTCATAATGTTGTGAAAAAAATAAATAAAATAAAAACAAGTGGCACGAGGAAGTTTTGAACACGGCTCCTCCGCTTGACAGTCCAACACCGTGACCACTTGGTGGTGTAGCTATGCTAAGTATTGCACTTGCTAAGCTCGGACCGTTCACTTTCCCTATTTTGCTTTTTTCCACTGTTCAATATATCTTCTTCCTGTGTTTATGTTTGACCTGTGTCCAGTTGTTGACTGGTTATTCACTGGGCCATCTTACCACTAAATCTGAGGGGGGTGCGACGGGGAATTTCCCTTGTTAGATGGGTGTCTGAAAGAACAGACACTGTTGACGATGCACAGCTGAACGAAATACTTGTAAATTAATTCACGGATTGCGAATTTCTTGACATCAGCTGTATTAGGTATTAATAGGTGAAAAATTTACTCGACTACAATATAAGGATGTAGACAGTGTGATATATGGATGTTTGGGACGGTCCAGGGAGTGGGTACTTATAGCGGAAGTGGTTAAGGCGACCACTCATGATGAGTAGGAAACCCTGGTTTTCAAAAAATTTTCATCTACATCTTCAAGATTACTCTGCAATTCACAATTAAGTGCCTGGCAGAGGGTTTATTGAAACTCCTATAAGCTACTTCCAACCGTTCCACTCTCGAAGAGCGCAGGAAAATGATCACGTAAATCTTCCAGTCTGAGCTCTGATTTCCCTTATTTTATTACAATAAGCATTTCTCCATATGTAGGTGGCCCCCAAAATATACATTCACACTCTGAGGTGAAAATTGCTGATTGAAATTTCATGAGAAGTTCCTGCGTCAGTGAAAAATGCCTTTATTTTAATGAATGCCACGCCTATTCGTGCATAATATCCGTGGAACTCTCTCGCCTATTTCTCTATCATACAAAACGATCTGCCCTTCTCTGAAGTTGTTCCTTGTTCTCCGTCAATCCTACATGATGCGAATCCCTCACTGCACAGCCATACTCCAAAAGAAGGTGGACAAGCGTAGCGTAAGCAGTCTCTTTAGTAAACCTGTTACATCTCCTAAGTGTTCTGCCAATATATCGCATTCTTTGGTTTGATTTATTTGCTAAATATTTAGCTGAGTTTACAGCCTTTACATTTGTGTGTTTTATCGCGTAAGTGAAATTTAACGGATTCTTTTTAGTGTTCATGTGGATGACTTCACACTTTTCGTGATGTAGAGTCAACTGCCAAATTTACACTATACAGAAGTCTTGTATAAATCATTTTGCGTTCGTTCTGATCGTATGTTGATAGCAGTATCTGAAAACAACCTATAACGACTGCCCATATTACCTCCTAAATCGTTTATGTAGATCAGGCACAACAAAGGTCCTATAACACTACCTTGGGTAACGTCAGAAATCATTTCCGTTTTAATCGATGACTTTCCGTTAACTGCTACAAATTGCGATCTTTCAGACTGGATATCACGAATCCAGTCACACTACTGTGGCGACATTCCATAGGTACGCAGTTTGATAGGAACTCAGTTTAAAGGCCCCCTGTCGACAGCACTCACTATTTCGTGAGAATAAAGAGCTAGTTGCGTTTCACAAGAACGGTATTTTCTGAATCCGTGATGGCTGTCAATAAATCGCTTTCTTCGAGGTGATTCATAACGTTCGAGCAGAGTATATGTTCCAAAGTCCTACTGAAAATCGGAGTTAGTGATATGGGTATGTAATTCAGCAAATTAATCATATTTCCTTTCTTGAGTATCGGCGTAACTTGCGCTGTTTTTCAGTCTCTGGCTACAGATTTTTCTAGGAGTGAGCGGTTGTGTGTGATTACTAAGTATGGACATATCGTGTCACTATGCTCTGAAAGGAACTTCTCTGACCGGAGGCCTTGTCTTTCTTAAGTGGTTTAAACTACTTCGCTACACGAACGATATCTGCTTCTAAATTACTCATGTTAGCAGTTGTTCTTAATTCTATCTCTGAAATATTTACTTCTGCTCCCTTCGTAAAAGAACTTCGGAAAACCGTGTTTAGTAACTCTGATTTAGTGCCGCTGTCACAATAACATCACCATTGTTATCGCACAGTGAAGGTACTGACTGCACCTTGCCCCTGGAGTATTTGTATTTGACTTTATAATTAATAAGAGTAAAAGGGGAGCGTCATCTAGGGGATGAGAGGAGGGTCACAATGAACCACACAGAAGCAGTTTATAAGGACGTTTATTGAACAATGTTGGTCGAGCTACGCACAAAATTTCGTAAGGAAGTGCCTATTTTCAATAGTAGTCAGTGTAAGCGTTATAAAGAGTGCTTTCGGGCCCCTCTAGAAAAGAATCTCTAGTTAGGCGATCCTCGTAATCTGTGGAGGCGTCATGGTGGCGAGCTATGGCGTCAGAATCCACCTGGAGACGGCTTGATCGCTTCCTAATGGCTACGGGATGCCAAACCTTACAATGTAACGAGGATTCTCCTTGAAGTTCATTGCTCGAAAGGTTTCAGGCGACTACTCAATTGTTTCTGCAGGAGAGAGATGGGTGGAGGCTATAACCGAACGCAGTTGTGTAAGTAACGCCACTGTCAATGTGGTTACATATATTTAATTATTTCCTACATCACGAGGGTGCATTAGATGAGTTGTGTGTGGGGCATCGTCAAGCTTGGATGCGTATGTGATGTGTGAAGCCAATTATGGTCTCGAATTTAAAGTTTCATTAATAGCACCTGTGGTAGTGCACCTAACTTGGTTCACGGCCCAGAACAGCTACGATGACATGTTATCAACCATTATTTGCTTTTTTGTGTCCGCAGTGTACACATATGACAGATTGGGTAATCATTTTATGTGACCATGTAGTGGTAAAACGCAATAACGGGAATTAATGTGCGGAAAAGAACACATGGTGGCTCTTAAATTTTATTGAAGAGCTCTTTACTGGGAAGTAGATCGTCATTTTCCTATAGTCATAACAGTCACAGCACTGATTCATATATGAATCCATAGCGTTGCAATATCTTCTGCAGGACAAGGGACATCATCGTCCTCAGAAGACGTCAGGTGAGAGAAAGAAATACTGTTAGATGCAGCTGATTCTGTACATTTCCAAGCACAGATCTCACGTGTCGAATCAGCCCGTTAGGACGTCAGGTGAGAGAAAGAAACACTGTTAAATGCAGCTGATTCTGTACATTTCCCAGCACAGGTCTCACGTGTCGAATCAGTCTGTTAGAACCACGTGATGGGAGAGGTTTTTTGGAGTGACAGATCTATCGTGCTCCATTTTTTAGAGGTTTCTTTACAGTGGCTGTATTCCATGGAGGAGCCCACATTCACGAACTGTTTACCAAGTACATATGTTCTTCTGAGATTTAGTCACAGTCACCCTATTTCTGGAGTCTCGTTGAGAGCGGAGACTAATAATAAATGACACCAGTTCAATGTGAGAGCCCACATTGTCTTTGTAAAAACATTTGATTACTTGAACAGAAATAAGCGCTGACAACACATTAATCATATTACCCGAAACTGGAAGGCACAAATACACGAATGTGTTAATGTATCAATAGCTTTTATTTTAAATACTTTGCACAGACAGTGGCTTAATAATAGACAGTGCCTTAACACTTAAACAGCCGCGCGGAGTAACCGAGCGGTTAGAGGCGCCATGTCACTGACTGCGCGGCCCCTCCCACCGGAGGTTCGAGTCCTCCGTCGGGCATGCGTGTGCGTGTTGTTCTTAGCATAAGTTAGTTTAAGTAGTGTGTAAGTGTAGTGACCGATGATCTAAGCAGTTTGGTCCCTTAGAAATTCACACACATTCGAACATTTGAACACTTAAACATTACTGGGGCGCCACGATTAAGAAAGAAGTGAAGTGACACGATGTCCTGTGTGAATTCCTTTCACCTGATGCTTTATACATGTAACAAAACAATTTTTTAACAAGTGAACTGGTGTTATGGCAGGTAATACTGATGAATAAACATTTGCTCAGGTTGTATATCGAAAAGAAATCCGGATGTGGTGCTAAATGTTTCAAAGATACAATTTAGAAGACTACGCGAACCCATCAAACAAGAGACAACGTAACATTTATATCTCTGATGCACAGTTATTACCAATTTAGTCAATCAGCAATTAATAGTTAAGAATGACACTACTTTCCTTTATCTGTTGCCCTTAACAAGGAATTTCGTTTCTTTTTAAGTGCACTCTCATCGAAACCTTCCCCACGAAGTGTGTTTCTAGACGATCTAGCGTGTTGCAACGTCGCCACAGAAAAGTGCTACAGCGTTTCACATACGCTAGACAAATTGCCGCATCTGTCTCCCTGTTCTTCTGGTACACTCAACCGGACAAGGCGTTTTCCGCTAACCCATTTTCTCCATCAGGAAGAATCGTTTCCTTTTCTTTCATATACGTAATACCGTCATTTTTCTGCGGAGACAGCCTCCCATTATTGCCCGTAGAGTGATAAACTGTTTCATTAATCTTTCCATTTTACCAACCGTTCCTGCGAAAAAAATCCCTGTAATATCGTGTGACAGGCGTTTGCTTTCTTCGGGTCATATTAATTCCATTCCTTCCTTCGTGCAGAAATAAGTACTAATATTCCTACAGCACGGTTTTCGATGATTAAGAAGTCCTTTAAACAAATTAGACCCGAAATTAGAGCCCCAGCTTTTCTAGTTAAGTGTAGTACGGCGTGACAGCATCTTTAGATTTAGTAACTACATTTCCGGCCCTAGTTACTAATATTTTGAAAAACTGCTCTGTCGTTCTGTAAAGCACGCAGCTACTTTACCGCGTTTCCAAACATTAATGTATATTTCAAATCATAGTCATCTGTTTCTTGAAATGTAAAAACAGACTTCCCATAGTTGTTTTTATGTTTTGTCACAGAATGAATATCTCGTTTGTAGAGTTATTGATATTTTATTGATTTTGGCACCGAAGAAACGACTTACTATGCTTTGTTTAAAACGTCCTTTTCGAGGCGAATGAGTGCCTATATTAATTCAATAATATTTAATTTTCTTGCTTCTCAGTTTTTACAGAGACGTCTATGTACTTAATAAACGGAATCATGTACCTTTGTGAACTGAGAGTGCTCCTGTTATAATGGAGAGAAATTTCGGCGTGTAGCGTGAGTCAGTACTTTTATATTGGTGTAACAGTTGATCGCATGGTCGGCAAGAAAGATTGCGTCAGCCAGATGGTGAATGTTGGATACACCTCCACTCGTCTTCTGATTTCACTTTAGTTGCTCATGAGAGTAATGAAAACACGTGAAATGAAGACTCACATGCTTAGGTGGTTTTGAGGTAACATCTAGCAGTAGTACGAATTCTACCACTTGTGTAGGTAGTTCGACCATTCCGGTGTCGTAATCTCTCTCTCTTACTGATATTGGTACTGGCAAGCCGTCGGTCCCAGGAGTTCAAAGACTTTCGAAAATGTTTTAATTTTGAGTTTAAATTTCCTGCGTAATTTCGGATCTGCTATAGTAATTTTTCATTTATTTCATTAATTTTGGCCGGCCAGTGTGGCCGCGCGGTTAAAGACGCTTGAGTCTGGAACCGCGCGACCGCTACGGTCGCAGGTTCGAATCCTGCCTCGGGCATGGATGTGTGTGATGTCCTTAGGTTAGTTAGGTTTAAGTAGTTCTAAGTTCTAGGGGACTGATGACCTCAGATTTTAAGTCCCATAGTGCTCAGAGCCATTTGAACCATTTGAACCATTAATTTTGAAGTTACATTAACATGCTATGCTAACTGGAATTTGCAGGCGCGTTGGCTTGGTGTGCTCTATATCCTGTTGTGGTTATAGGAAGTTTTGATGGAGCTCTCCAGACAAAAAATCGGTACAGTCGCCCACAGGGCTATTGTTGTTACGCAAATGTCGAATTGTTCCGTGAAATGCTTCGACGGGTAATTCATAGAGTATCGGAAACACATCCGAAACAATGGAAGTGCAGTGCTGCGTCAATCACCAGTACTACTTTGCTGTGAAGCATTACAGATGCTGGCCGTGTCGAAGACGTACTCTGTCAGGGAATATCAGTTCATAAAGAACATGAGGTGCGCGATGGTCGGACGGCCTAACGGCCATCACCCCTAGATATCGAAAACGTCGTTTCCAAAGTAGCAGGGGATTTCACGTCATCGTAGTTCAGCGAAGTAGCAAGAAATAATTTTAAATGATATACACAAACCTTCCTTGTAAATCACTCTACCTACTACTAAAAGCCAGATCAGAATTCATACAGTTGTTTCTGAGGTTGTTCATAGATTTCGACTGCTATAAAAAATTACGTGATATAGTTACAGAGGAACCATTTTCGGATTTTGTCCTTTACTTGTACTGAGAAACCTTTCTTTTTGCCAAATTTTATGATTCTATGTCAACGGGAAGTATCCCACTGGTTTTTATGAGTGAGTTTACGAGGGTAAAAAATGGCCGTATCTTTTAATTGCATAGCCTTACAAGCTTAAATACTTCACAGCACCGAGGGACCATAGACCGCAGTATGTGAAATAACTTTCCACTTGATACCTCGACCCGTTCCTGAGATGAAGGGGTCTTAACAGTCAGATAGACAGATGTGATTCTATAAGTGTTCCGTTTTTACCGATTTGGGATACGGAATCCTAAAAAAAGGCGAGAAAAAGTCGGTAACTCTCCTTTGCCAGATCGAAAAGATTACTTGAAAAACTTACTATCAAAGTTAGCCTCAGAAGCGCCATCGTAGATTCCTCTGCAAAGCGGAACTATTCACGTCTTTTCTAAAACTTCCTGCCTATATTATTTATGGCGATAATAAAGTGAAACGGCCAAGAAAGTTGCGGGGAAACGAAGAAAAGAGATAATTTCCCTGTGACTCGATTGGAAAATTAACCAAATACTCGTCTCTGATCGGAAGAAAAATGCCCATTAGACACTCTGAGAAAGGACAGAAACGGCGCACCACACATCTGCAAACTTATGAATAGGATTCTGGAGAGCATTGTAATGCATTCGGCTATAATACTGCAGTCTTGGTCACTGTGTCTCGTACACTGCTGGTGACAGTAGACGTCACCTGACAACACTGGAAGGGAGCGCTGCGCTGCAATACCCAAGAGTGTCTTCGGCAGCCGCTATTTGCCTGCTGCTCCACACAGCAAGGTCGTTCGCGACCACAAGCGAGTCAGCCGACACGAACACCAAAACAACGGTGAAGTGTCGAACTTGTGCTCCTTATACAAACGTATAAACGCCATGTAAACTGTATCTACTTAATGCCACCTGCAGCAAGAGATTCTCACATGGAGCTTCATCAAAACTGATTTAATTATTATCATGCTTTTTTACTTAAATAATTTGATTTTCTATCATTCCACTGCTTGCTCAGTGTTTGTTTCTGGTCCGTTAACAATTTCCTGGGCACGTTGGAATGACGGTTTGTCATGTTTTACACGACAGTCTGCAACACAAAATTTGTAATTGTCATTTTTTATATCATTATTTGAATGCGTGGTGTCCGTTCCCTCGGGCATGCCTGTAAGAACAGATATCATGCATTTAAATAATCGGTTCACCTCGATGGGCGCTGAATCCACAATCTTTAGTGCGGATACACATTTACGTTGGACCTCCAGTGGGAATCTAAAATTAGCGAACATTGATGGAATGGTGGGGGACTGTGGATAGGTGGCGACAGGCGGGTGTGTAAGTCGGCTGTGGAGCATGTTAAGGTAGTCCGTGCATTTGCTGTACACACTGTGTCTGGGTTGCGAAGTGGTTAACGCCTGGTAAGGAGGAGATCCCAGGTTCGAGTCTCGGTCTGGCATACATTACACTCATCGCCACTGATTCCGCATAAACTCTCGATGCAGCTGATATTATTAGTTCCTTCCCATTCCTGTCCTTTCTCTCCCCTCCACCTACAGTTTACATGATATGACATGTATTATATTTAATTATACTGGGTGGTCAGAAACAGTGTGAAAAGCCTGTGAGGGTGTTGCAGGTGAAGTTGTGCTGAAAAATAATTGTTAAGAAAAAATCCATACGTTGCGCCAACTCAGAGATATTTCGCAATGAAGATAACCAATCAGGTCGTCGCACGTACGAATTCTAGCAGCCTGGCAGAGAAGATGTCACCAAACGTGTTGTTCGTTTAGTTTACTCGAACCGAAAAAATGTAGCTTTCGCTCAACCAGCTTTCCGTAAAGGGCACATTATAACCGCTAATGAGCATTTTAGCGAGTGGTAAGTCACGGACCCACAGATGTCTGTGCATAATTGCATTTCAACACGTGCAGGTACCTGAATTTGTGCACCCAATGACCAGATAGACTAACTTCAGCGCTAAATTACTCAAAAACGGCACAACGCATGAATTCTTTTTTTAACAGTTAATTCTCAGCACAACCTTCCCTACTACACCATTACAAGCTTTCCCCACTGTTGATGACAACCCTCTGTATGAATTAAATTGTCGCAAGAAGAAGGTGGCTTTTATTTAGAAAACTAATTAAGTGTGTACATTAAAATGGTTGCTAGATAATACAGGTGACACAGTATTTGATCAGACTTACTTAATGTTACATAGTAGACGATAGAGTACATAGCACTTCTGTACGGTGACTGCTAAATCTCATAAAAATTTATTAACCTCATCTTAGTAGGCCGTACCCTGTCAGTTGTATGTATGTATTTTGTTTTACTGTACATGTCATTGTTTATAGCAGTGAAGGGTATAGAAGCATGAACAGCATGTTTCTTAGCGTGTCACGTTCATATAAATTTGAAATGTTTCTCATGATAAATTTAATTTGAAATTTACTGCAGCCTGATATTGATTTGCGCTGATATTTCACTGTTTTCTGAAGACATCGATCGTTAATTTGGCAGTCTGCGAGTTATTACTATCAGCAAAAAGTGTAGAAATCTAGACTGGAGGCTTGCAGTCAGTATAGTCGAGGGAATGGCTGATATTGCAGGGAACATATCGACTCTAGGTGCTAGTAAGGCACCTTAGATGACGTGCGAAACATACACGCCAGCCGGAGTGGCCGTGCAGTTCTAGGCGCTACAGTCTAGAGCCTAGCGACCGCTACGGTCGCAGGTTCGAATCCTGCCTCGGTCATGGATGTATGTGATGTCCTTAGGTTAGTTAGCATTTATTAGTTCTAAGTTCTAGGCGACTGATGACCTCAGAAGTTAAGTCGCATAGTGCTCAGAGCTTTTTGAACCATTTTTTTAAACATACACAATAGGCTAATAGTTTGGTGTGATTTCAGAAATGAAGCAATAGAACGAGGAAATAAGACCGAAGAATAAGTCCTAAAGTGACAAAAACCAAGTAGGGTAAATCGAAAGAAGCATCGAAAGCTGGTACTGGAAAAGAGTCAAGCATACAGCAAATACCGTGAGAGAAATTAATGAGACACCAACTATCTTACGCCAAATGTTCAAGAAGAGAAAGGAGACAGAGAAAATTAGTCAACTAGATCGAAACTGGAAGACGAAAAATCCACAGACTGTCAAAGTACAACGTTAGGGGAGGAAACTGATAGATGAAGTTATCAATAAGTTCAGTAAGAAGTTAGTACAATCGACTGTCAAATTCGCTTGGAAGCAGACCAGAAGCTGATCATTAATTTACAGTAGAAAATGGTGTACAAGCTATTATACCAAGCACTGGATATCTGGTTCTGGGGCAGCAGTCTCCATCTTTTTGCTGGCATTAATTACATGTCTTGCAGGACAATAAGTTGATCGGGATTTGGTAATATTAGTCGTAGGGGGTACCTGATTCCTACCCTGTTGCCAAATTAGCACAGGTCGATGCAGTTGATTATGAAACTGAGATTATCACTAGTAGCCAGGACGTTTTCTTATAAAAAAATAGGAGCCATTCGGTGACTTCAGCATTATGCTACAGGATAAAAGGATCGTGACCAGTTCCAGCAGTTCATCGCCCTATTGTCATATACAAGGAACCATAAACCTATACATCATACCACTAGTATGTCGGTCAAAGAGATCTAGTGTGCACCCTTTTGAATACCTGGGACTGGTAGGCCGCTGTCTCTTACTTATGAGTATAACAATTTCAATATTTTAAGCAAGACAGTTTGAAACATTATTCTATTGCATATTATACAGTTCCATTACTGAATAGCGAGAAAGTTTTTGCAGTGCTAAAGAATGGGCTCGGATTCGGAAGAAGCGCGGCTCAAATCTCTATCCTTTTATTTGCATTCAGCCTTTCCATAGATTTAGTCGTTAATTTTGCGCAAGGTAACTCTTTTTTCTGGTCCTTTTGGAGAAGAATTGGCAAAGTCGATACCAATCTGCGAGTACTATATAGCAGTATAGGCAGATATCTCTCAACATCCAAAATTTTACACACTGCTTTTGGTGAAAATTGCAACACCAAGAAGGATGCACCTGACTACAATGAAATATATTCCTCACATTAGATACACGACAATACACAAATGATTAGACTTATAGAACTGTGCACGCACTTTCATTGTCAGAATGGAATATATTGTGAACTACCACGTGCTGTGATCAGAGCCTCGGGATACCGTGACAAGGAATGAAAGAGGGCCTGGGTACTCTTCAGGAAAACACACAGGAACTGCCATATCTGAGACCTGTCTGATGGACGTCTTGACAGGCGGACATGCCAGTCAGGGAAGCCGTGGTATACGCCATTATTCAAAAAAGACTTGCACATTCCTTGTCACACGTGGCCGGGCATTGTCATGCTGAAATATGGCATTTGGAGTTGCCTGGAGGAGGCGCAGTCTCCAAAGAATTCCATGATGTAATGGTTGCTGTTCAGACTGCCCTCACTATATAATAGGCGAGATTGCATGTTATCGCCAATGCTGCCCCAAAATCATGACACAAGGCGTTTTCCCTCTATGGCGCTATATCCCACAGTGTTAAACACGGTAATATGTAACAAGTACACTGCCATCATTGTAGGACAATTTCAAGAATGACTCTTCCAAAAACACATTACGCCACTCAGCATGCCAGTAACGGCATTCACGCTCTCGTTACTGACTGAGGCGAAGATAGTTTCTGGACAACGGTAACCGACGCTTTCCCTTTCTTGCCACCAGTCCAGTCCTCGGCAAACGGCATTCAGCTGTCGACATCTGGACACATATCTGAGTACTCCAACAGTGAGTCAAAAGTGTTGAAAGAGCTGTTCTATCGGTACAGTCATGCGGATATGATGCCCGTCATTCCGCTCTGTGGTCACATTGTGTAGTACAGTAACCGCTTGTCACTGCGTACGACGCTCTTCCATCCACAGGTTCCGCAAAAAAGTCACAGTTGTAGTACCGTGGCTTTTACGAGCCGCTCTGTAACAATACGATGAATCCATTTCCCAGACATTAGTCATTCAGTTCGAACTCACTTACATGTTGATATTGGATCCTTCGACGTCGATGAAGCACACCAGCACTAGCTTGCACGTCTCCACTTCGTCTGACTACTCATCACCGACTGAGCGTGACGTAACACTGATTTGTTAGGACACACAAAAGAGGGCATTGATAGGTCTGCGTGCATGCCATGTCTTTGCGATCTCTTTCACTTATTATGATTCCATTGTCCTATACGCCCTTTAAATTTAGCATAATTCATATAATTACTTTTGAGTGTTCTAATTTTCACAAACGGTATTGAAATTATAGATAATTTTGCCTTATTGAAATCACGCCTACTACTGTGCATTGATGAGAAGAACGACACCAGTGCCATCTAGCCATGGGTGGCAGAACTTTCGAAAGAAACATGTGGCGTGATGCAACAACTAAGTTTCTGTGTGTGCACCATTTAGCAAAAGATGCCACATTCAGCGCCTTTTTAATTCTGATGCACTTGGGTAACAACAAAAATTACTTTTTTCCAAAGGTTATACCAGAAATGAAACGTTGTCTTTGACTAGAGGGCCTCCAATTAGCAAAATAGCCCATCTCTTACCAAACGTCGAAGAAGGAAAGTGTCGACTATTCTAGTATAATTGAATTGTTCTGTAACAATGTAATTTGTACAATGTGATGTACAGAGAAATAACAGGAAAAATAAATACCTTTTATTCTGTGGAAGCTCATAAGCTTTTGCTTGAGGGCGTGCTGAAAAGCAGTGCTACCGAATATTCAAAATGAAATGTAAAATCTAAAACGAGGCCTGAAAAGATAATGAGACATATTAATTTGTAATTGTTGCACGTTACAACTGACAACTGCGGTTTTACGCCACTTACCATAGACCTACAGTCAGCACAAGAGGAAAAGTAAATACATTCAGTGTTAACGCTGAGGCTAAACGCCAGTACAGCAAATGCTAGGGGCAGAGGGGTGGGATTCAAACACCGCTACTACGCATGGGCTTAACTATTATTATTTATTTACGCTGTTCATAAACGCAGTCAAACAAATATTTCCATTGCAATATGAGTCCGTTCTGAAAAGAAACAATAAATTTTTAATCCATTTTAAAAAACAAACGTTATGAACTTTCTACAAGTTTATTCTTCACGTCTACATATTTGCAGCCCAATGCCTTTAGAGGGCTCCGAATTGTAGAATGTAACATGGAAATGTGCAACGTGACTATGTCAGCGAGTGAGAAGCAGCTTGCTGTAATAGAGTTCCGAATTCAGAGAGTTCGTCAATACATGGAGCTCACTCTTCTTCAGCATGACAATGTCTACCACACACGAGCTCTGCGACATCCGCATGAGTCTGATGTCTTGGGTTCACTGTCATCGATCGTCCTTCATTCAGTTACGACTAGGCACCATACGATTTTCATCTGTTTCCAAAACTTTAAGAACTCCTTCGAGGCCTTCTCTTTGATAGTGAGGCGCTACAAGCATAGGTGACATTGTGGCTTCGTCAACGAAAAGTCAAACACTCTACAAAAATGGTATCAACAAACTGGAGAAATGTGTTCATCGCAAGCGTAACCTTGTTGAGAAATAAATATGTGCACATGAAGAACAAAGATAATGTTAGGAAAGCCTGTATCATTTAAAAAACTTTACGAGTTTTCACACGAAAAATTCTGAGGTATTACTTTTCAGCACGCCGTTGTGAGAGTTAGATAACCTGTTGAACGGAATTGACGCTAATCTATAACATACTTAAAATGTAATGTGTGTTAATAGAATCTACAACGTGAAAGTGATTAATTGTAGCAAGTATGCGAAGAGCGAATTGCGTAACACCACGACTGTGAATGACTGACCGGCAAAAGAAACTAAGAAACTCTGCTGTCTTCGAAAAAGGATTGAAGAGAAAGACAGAAATACAGAAAGTATCAAAACTAGCATAACATAAGAATAGAGAGCTTTCACTGAGAAGCAAGATTTTTCTTTCTTTTTTTTTTGTGGAGTCAAACATTGGCATGGTACTGATGAAAACGCATATGAAACAATAAATGTGGAAGACAGCTTTTTAGAAAGTGAGGCGAGGTCTTTGGGACAAAACTTGAAATGTGGAATGAGAAAAGGACTTTCGATAGAAGCGGTCAATAATACATAAAATGGAGAAGTACTTTAAAGAGTAAGCAAAGCAAGAAATCTATGCAACGCCCTTATCATAAGAAGTGAAGCTCAGTAGAGTATCTACTACAAAAATCCACACGGTTGATTTATTACTATAAGGAGTATCAGAGGTGAAAGTGTAGGGAAGCACAAATAATCTTGAACGTATAGCTGAGTATGTTGACTGAGGACATGAGAAAATTAGAACAAAGATGGACGAAATGGTGCATAGAATAAAAGTAATCGAGTAACTAGTGACGTAAAACGATTTATGTGGCGAGTACTTTTCCTACCATTCCATTCCTTCAATATTTACCTATCTTTGAAAACAGACGTTAAAAGCCGATAAAAACATTCGTGGTCAAAATCTGCGTACCTGCCGTTACTGCTCATGTTTGTTTGCACTTGGTATTTCTAAATTGCATTTGTGCCGTGTTTTATAACAGTCAGCATGGTACGATATCGTAAATGCCGATTAAGAATTGAAAGTTGTCTCTGCCACGTGTAGTATATGGAGAACGATGGTTGATGGATTAAGAAGCAACGTCAGTTTTCATAGCGTTGAGTAACTAGCGTTCGCTGGCGAACTACTTTGCTTCGGACAAAAATGAATACCTGGTCTTCTATAAGTTACCTTCGTATACTGCGAACGTAATGTCATCCCAGAGTGAAGAAAAACCTTTTGCAGTTTTAACCTTCGACCTCTACTGTAACGGCAGCGTGTTTACAGTAGTGGAAATGTGGACGTGTAAGTCATGAAGATTCTTCGTTTCAGACTACCTTATGCAGAAATATTAGTGAGCAATATAATTCTCAGAAGCTTAAAAAACGTACTTATGTGCTCTCGTCACGGTGGTTATGTCATTCGAGGCTGAGCTAATGATATACTGATCTTTATCATCCTTAACTATAAATAGTAGTTTTTCGTAGCCCGTCTTTGTCAGTAGCAGATTGCAAACAACCATATATTGTATCTTTTCCTTACGCAGTATTCGACTTCATGACGTCACGGAAAATCAGTTACATTTGGATATGATGAAGTTCGACCTACGCAAACGAGATACAGCGTTATTTACTGCATTCTCCTGGTAATTGTGCCGGCCGAAGTGGCCGTGCGGTTCTAGGCGCTGCAGTCTGGAACCGCGAGGCCCCTACGGTCGCAGGTTCGAATCCTGCCTCGGGCATGGATGTGTGTACTGTCCTTAGGTTAATTAGGTTTAACTAGTTCTAAGTCCTAGGGGACTAATGACCTCAGAAGTTGAGTCCCATATTGCTCAGAGCCATTTGAACCATTTGCTGGTAATTGTGCTATGGTAAACATCACCTCTTCGACTGTTGAAATGTATTTAGTAAAGGAACTGGTTCTGAAATTTGGTGGTTCCATCTTTACTAGCATATCTCCTGGCTGAAAATGACTTACAAGTTCGTGGCACCCTCCATCGGTAATGCTGGAATTCAATATGGTGCTGGACCACCCTTAGCCCTGAAGACAGCTTCCACTCTCGCAGGTGTTGGAAGGTTTCTTGGGGAATGACAGCCCATTCTTCACTGAGTGCTGCACTGAGGAGAAGTATCGATGTCGGTCGGTGAGGCCTGGCACGAAATCGGCGTTACAAAACATCCCAAAGCTCTTCTATGGGATTCAGGTCAGGACTGTGTGCAGGCTTTTATTGACGTTATTGACGTGTAACCAATCCGCCACTGGCCGTACACTATGAACAGGTGCTCGATCGTGTTCAAAGGTGCAATCTCCATCCCGGAATTGCTGTTCGACAGTGGGAAGCAGGAAGGTGCTTAAAACATCAATGTAGCCCTGTGCTGTGATAGTGCCACGCAGAACAACAAGGGGTGCAAGCCCCTTCACAAGAAACACGACCACACCATAACATCACCGCCACCGAATGTTATTGTTGGCACTAGACACGCTGGCAGATGATGTTACCGGGTTTCTTCATACCCACACCCTGCCATCGGATCGCCACATTGTGTACTGTGATTCATCACTCCACACAACGTTTTTCCACTAATCAGTCGTCCAATGTTTACGCTCTTTACACAAAGCGAGGCGTCGTTTGGCATTTACCTGCGTCATGTGTGGCTTATGAGTAGCCGCTCGACCATGGAATCATGGTTTCCTCACCTCCAGACTAGTTGTCATAGTACTTGCAGTGGATCCTGTTGCAGTTTGGAATTCCTGTGTGATGGTCTGGGTAGATGTCTGCCTATTACACATTACGACCTTCTTCAACAGTCGGCGGTCACTGTCAGTCAACGGCCGAGGTCGGACTGTGCGCTTTTGTGCTCTACGTGTCCCTTCACGTTTCCACTTCATTATCACACCGCAAACGGTGGACCTAGCGATGTGTAGGAGTGTAAAAATGTCGCATACAGACGTATGACACAAGTGACGCCAAATCACCTGACCACGTTCGGAGTCCGTGAGTTCAACGGAGCACCCAATTCTGCTCTCTCACAATGTCCAATGACTACAGAGGTCGTTGATATGGAGTACCTGGCACTAGGTGACAGCACAATGCACCTAATATGAAAAACGTTCGTTTTTGGGAGTGTCCCGATATTTTTGATCACATAGTGTATCCATAGGTAACTGCTCATCATATTTACTAGAGAGGAATTTTAAATCAAAAGTAGAACAATATAACATTCTGACTGCCATCATTTAACAAGTGAAAATTGTTTAAATTATTAGTTGAGAAATTGCTCGAATAGTTTCAATTTGCCCACCGAGCAAGCGTTCACATACATGTTTGCTGATGGTTTTGTGTCTTCGAGAAGATTTAACGCAATGGTGCATGTACAGTTGAAGGTGGAGCAGACACATCCCGAAACTGGTTCGTAATGACGACATTTAAATTGGAGATATAAATGATACTCTGATACTCTTTAACAGTTATTAAAAATGTCAAGATAAAAACTCTTCATCATTGGTCACAAATTTCTGCTTAATTGAGCCATGTTCAGACATTACTAGCGTTAATCGCTTCAGCGCCTAAATTAGACATTCACAGTAACAGCAGTTACCATGAAGATGACTATCTCCCAAAGCCTCGTGAGAAGTACTATCAACAGAAAATTGATAATGATGAAATGTGATTTGGATTTCCGTTTAGTAAAATAATGTGGTGTGGTATATTTTGATATATACCATTTGTGCTGTTAAAAAAACCTGTTTCGAAATGTGTTCACCCAATTTTCAGGAGCATGCGCATAGTGGAGTCTCGATTGCGATCGTTTTTAATCAAACAGTTTTACTAGAAAATATCTCGATGAGTTCCGAAAGATCCACATCGAAATTTAATAGAATGTTTCTTCGATACCATAGAGTCTGTTGCATTGCCAGCGATCGCGTTAGAGCGTATACTGTGAGTGGGTGTACCAGGTGTTATAATTAAGGTGCAGATAGTGACGGAGGTCCAATGTGCGCTGTCATTACTGTAATTATCGTGTGGCAGCGAAGCTTGGTGTATATGTTACTGCGTAACAGATTTGTGTTGGGAAAGGATTAACACCAATTGCGGCCACAAGGTGCGGGCTTGCTGAGATCTGTAGGTGGGTGGGCGGTGCGGTACTTATCAATGCAACGACCTTCCTATTATCGCTGGTTTAAAGTGAATATATGTTGCGAGGCGGCGCGTTTCGCTTGCACGAGCGAAATATTTATTCCGTGACTTACAGTTACTCCATGGCGAGCGAAGAAGGGTAAGAAAATGGGAATGTGGCGGGACTTTGTTGGGAGACAGGATAACAAGAGGACGTGTAGGCAGTGTGTGCAATGAAACAGTCATTGTTAGCCGCCATATTGTATAATTTACCTTTTTGGAGATTCACAAGCGATATGTAATGTTAATGTGGAGTTTAGTAATGGTCATGATGCAGTCTGTTGCATTCCAAAGGTAACTGCGTGTATTTAATTTTGAGCAAAGGATTCTGTGATGCACTATTATGTACTACAAGCTTGTACAGGATTTCGAACATTCGGTGATCGATGTTTCCTCTAGAACCTGCTTCAAGAACACGGTCAAAAGCGTAGAGAAACTTTGCTCTGCTAAAAGGAACTCATTCCACTCGCAGACAATCATCAAATGACCAAATGAGAATGGCATTGTTCCAGTTCGAGGAGATCCTATAGACGTTTTCTTCCTCTTATATTTCAAAAATTTTACAGGCAACCGTCGGAGTTGGCATCTGCTTCTACACCACGAGGATAACTTGTCCACGTGTACGAAATTACGTATGCTGTGGGAGTTCTAGACGCCGATCGAAACAGTGTCCTTCACAGACATAGAAACAGACACTACACACACTTGTTCAATAACAACGAGTTAAATATTACCAGCTATAAAACATTAATTTCTTCTTTTGAGCATTAGTAATACTATAACGGCAGCATTTACAGTGCTGCAGTGAGAGAATATCACTGACTGAAAGATCTGAGGAGAGGCCCGATGTCATTAAATGGCTTAAACAAGATGATAAGGAAATTACAAAAGACGAGTGGGCTTGGTGTGGCACCTGGAAAAGGAAGGCGTCATATCCCCGTCGAATTTATTGAGAAAAATTGCTGTTGCTCTAACTGACCATGCATCGCGGGCCCCGGGTAGTGCCAGCGCTAGTGCACTGTCTTGAGAATTGTCCATCCCGTGGTCAACAGTACGGAAAGACCTGCGATCTATTTTGCTCTGGGATCCGGACAAGATCAACGCGGTGCAGCAATTGAAGCCACATGATCCACAGCAACGTTCTAAATTTGTTCTTCGGTTTTGGGACGGGTAGAAGTTGACGATATGTGGCCGGGAATTACGAGGCACTTTTTACACTACAGGGTGCAGTGAATACACAAAAATGTCAGATTTGCGGTACCGTTAAACCGCGTTTTGTGGCTGAAGAACCTTACACTCGCCGTATGTAACTGTGTGGTGTGGATTCACAAGTACCTTTATTCTCGGTCCCTCCTCCTTTGAAGAGGAAACACCTGGAGGGACTGTCAGGTGTACCATGACATCTTCACGTTATGGAGACCTCCTTGTAGAGCATATTATTCCTGATTTGCAAGAGCGCAGTTGAGTGAAAATCGCTGTCTTTAATCAAGATTGGGAAACACGTCATGTCGTTCACCAAGTGAACAATTTGATTAGTGCAAACTTCCACGAACGTGTAATCTCCAAGGGAGTCCAGATGCATGGCCTGCAAGATAACCTGAACTGAATATATTTGACTTTCCGCTTGTGTGATATCTAAAAGAACTCATTTACAAGGGACATGTTCGGTCTCTTTCTGATCTGGAGGCCAGTATACATGAACACGATACGCATTGCACCGAAACTGTTGTGAGCAACTGTTGATTACGTTGTTTTACGGCTGCAGCACCTCTTAGATGTCTCTGGTGCTTTTCATGTAAGCTGCTGTTAATAAAAAATAAACATTATGCCTGTCTCGCTTGTCTGACCTCTTCAACCCACGTCCGTTCCTGATCCAAAACCCATGGAAACACCTCTATACGTCGTTTTTGCATTCACGGCGCCAGATTTGCATTTAATGGCTGAAATTAGAACTAAATTTATTTCCAGCGTAAACAGATTCCGTAATTACGCATTACAATATCTACCAAGTTTTGCTGCCTCAGTGTACCTCTGTGAGTAGCTGATCTTTAATCATAACTACCCGATAATACTTTGCCATTGTCCTGCATAGTACGCCATTTTGTCTATACTAATTAGTACTTTATTTTATATCCTTTGTAGCTGTAGAGTGCACTGTAATTTAGTTATTAATTGCAAGGGGTGAAATACTTTCAATGGTCAACCATAATTTTCTACTCCTTTACATAGCTGACCTCAGACACTACCATTTATTTTGTTTTTCTATCTTTGAAGTAGCCTTCTAGTTTTACACAGGGTTCTTGTCACCAAACTCTGAGATAATTATGGAAACATTTAATACACAATAACAAGATAATCTCTACACTTAGACTCCCCTCCATAATCATACATCGGGTCCTCTCTACAACTGACTGCCTAAAATTTGACTTGTTTCATTCTACTGTGCTGCAGAAAATGGAATAAGTATTGAAGTTTGGTCTCTATTTCTTAGATTAAATGGGCTTTTTAAATTATGGTTCAAATAGCTCTAAGCACTGTGGGACTTAACATCTGAGGTCATCAGTCTCCTAGACGTAGAACTTCTTAAACCTAACTAACTTAAGAACATCACACACATCCATGCCCAAGGCAGGCTTCGAACCTGCGACCATAGCAGCAGCTCGGTTCCGGACTGAAGCGCCTAGAACCGCTCTACCACAGCGGCCGGCTGGCCTTTTTACTTGTTGTTGTTGTGGTCTTCAGTCCTGAGACTGGTTTGCTGCAACTCTCCATGCTACTCTATCCTGTGCAAGCTTCTTCATCTCCCAGTACCTACTGCAACCTATATCCTTCTGAATTTGCTTTTTACTTATTTTGTGGAAAACGGTGTACTCAACAGACTTTCGTTTTCTCAGACTGCTCAAGTGAAACAGTGCATGAATCTCGCCTGTAATTTATTTATCTCGTTGTTTGGCAATGTCCAGTTTTGTGTTTTATTTACTACGAATTAAGTACATACAAATCATAGACTCATATTCAAGAATATAGGTGGTTAACTAACACTGAACAGTCGTAAGCAAGGGTATAAGCAGTTACTCAGCATTGTCCATGTAGATAGACACTACATTACCGCAAAACGTTTGATGTCTGTGTGAGATCTATCGTCACGTCGTGGTCTCCTACTTGTCCTTTATTAATCTGACGCTACAGTGTTTCTTAACACCGAGGCCTTAGGTCACGATAGTGCATGGATTTTCTGCCTCGGTTAGTGTATTTCAGTAGGGAATGGAAGGTAAAAAAGTCATTAGCGACGGAACAGTAGCTCTTGTGGAGAAATAATCGGAAGGCAGCCTACAATCTCCTTGTTGGATGAGATGTCCGGATAGTCTTCTGATGATATCTGGGAAATTGTCATTCAGCTTCCCACAACAGTCGCTCCTATGTATAAAATGATAACATTTTCGTGAATCTATTATAATAGGTATGATATCGATTTATTTTGTGTTTCATTTCAGGTAGCAAGATGTCAATTTTTTGAAGTATCTTAGCGTATAACATAATGTAACGAAAAGTACAGTATACCTAAATAATTGACTATATCGTAATTGATAGTTCTGTACAGGATCATCAAGTGGAGCACTTGATAATTATGTCCTAGTTTGAACGCTGCAATTTTAGAAGAGTGGTTTTATAACTCAGATTGCCTCGAAATTACTCAGATATAACAGTCCCAGATAGTCCTGTTTCATATCTCTTTATCGTATCATATGCTTTTCTCTACAAAAGCTATTGATAATGATCTGTGTTGATGACGCGAGAAATGTATATCATCTCGAAAGAAATGTTAGCAAGTGAACCTCTATGATTTTATGCCGCGATATTTTAAAAGTGATAATAGCACTGCGAAAATCCTTCGAATGCGGCTTTCAAATAGGAAGCAGATGGAGTGTACAGATGTTTTTATCCTTTCTTAAGACAGTTAATGCAACTCGTTCGATGCCACCGTTAAGAAAAATTTCGGCACAGCCAAATTGTCGTCGAAGGGTGGCTAATGCAGTAGAGACGATCAAATACGAGCACAGTACACACGTCAACACTTGCTTAATAGTGTCTCATGTAATCCCAACGCCTCAAATACTTCAAGAATATGCCAGGAAGTCGAAATAAATAAGAATAATTGGTTAAAGCTTAATCTGCCATCGATAACAAAATAATTAGGGACAGGACGCAAATTCGAACTGGACTGGGGCAGGGGGAAGGAAATCAGAGTTCATTTAATGTAAAAGAATATCTTTGGTGAGTGTAGTTGGTTAGTTTTTAAAGTAGGTCGCAATTCGAATGCGTGGCTTGCCACACAGGTGAAACAGATACCACGGGAGTTAGAGAGAGTGATAGGGATTTAATTGAAAATATTTGGAAGCTATACTAATCACATCGATGTTATCTACAACAGCTGTAATGCCAGGCCTTCTTATTCAGTGCCCTTGAGATAAAAATCTCAACAGACTGATATGAAAGCACTCTTGAGCGCGTGAAATTAGCCTTAATCGAAAAATGTCCTGTTTATGTTACATCAAAATTGAACAATATCACTAACCTTTGTCTGTTGCAGGATCGTTGAACTTATTTTGAACTCCTGAACAGTAACATACCTAGTGACAGAAAGGTTCTCTCGAATATTCAGTGAGTGTTTAACAAACATTACTCTTACGAATTGTGTTTTTTGGTTTTACAGAAGATGCTCGGCAAATCATGGACAAATCATGTCAAAGTCTCAATTAATACGTTTTTAGCACTCTTCGCTGCACACAAACGACAGTTATTGTGTATATATACTTTAACACGTCATGATCTCCAACGACATTGTCCTTAACGCAGAGTCTTAAGCAGGTCAATGTTATAGTTGATCTCCGTAGTACAGAACATCTTGTCAGACAGCATGCACAGTACGTTCAGATTGTTTTTTGACAACGAAGTAGTGTACAAGGTAATAATTTCTGAATAGAGCATTAATGGTGGGCATTCAAAGACAGATGTAATGATTAACTATCTGAAAATCTTTTCCCGTGCTACTTTCGCAAATTGAACCTAACAAGAAATATCAATAAACTGCAAGAAGAAAAACAATCTCGTCTTCACACCAAGTATTTAATTTCCAGAATGATATTTTCATTCTGCAGCAGAATGTGAGCTGATATGAAACTTCCTGGCAGATTAAAATTGTGTGCCGGAACGAGACTCGAGCTCGGGACCTTTGCCTTTCGCCGGCAAGTGCTCTACCAACTGTAAAGCTGTGAGGAGGGGGCGTGAGTCGTGCTGGGGTAGCTCACTTGGTAGAGCACTTGCCCGCGAAAGGTAAAGGTCCCGAGTTCGATTCGGGGTCCGGCACACAGTTTTAATCTGCCAGGAAGTTTCATATCATCGCACACTCCGTTACAGAGTGAAAATCTCATTCTGGAATTATCCCCCAGGCTGTGGCTAAGCCATGTCTCGGCAATATCCTTTCTTTCAGGAGTGCTAGTTCTGCAAAGTTCGCAGGAGAGCTTCTGTAAAGTTTGGAAGGTAGGAGACGAGTTACTGGCGGAAGTAAAGCTTTGAAGAGGGGTCGTGAGTCGTGCTTGGGTAGCTCAGTTGGTAGAGCACTTGCCCGCGAAGGGCAAAGCTCCTGAGTTCGAATCTCGGTCCGGCATAAAGTTTTAATCTGCCAGGAAGTTTCAGTATTCATTTTATTTGCTTCATCCTTGTGCGTTTCGACATTATACCATTGTCAAAAGAACAAAATTCTGTTGGCACATAGTATCATACACTGAGGAGACGAAACTCATGGAACAGCGATATGCACTTACACAGATGACTTCAGTACCTTGTACACAAGGTATAAAAAGGCACTGCATTGGCGGAGTTATCATTTGTACTCAGGCGATTCATGTGAAAAGGTTTCCGACTGATTATGGCGGCACGACGTGTATTAACAGTCTTAATGCAGGATAGCAGTTAGAAGTTAGAGCTAGACGCATGGGACGTTTCATTTGGGAATCGTCATAGAATTCAATATTCGGAGATCCACAGTGTCAGGAGTGAGCCGAGAATACCAGATTTCAGGCATTACACCTCACCGCGATCAACGCATTGGCCGACGCCCTTCACTTAACGACCGAGAGCAGTGGCGTTTGCATAGAGTTGCCAGTGTTAACGCAAAAGTAACACTGCTTAAAATAATCGCAGAAATCAATGTGAGGCGTACGACGAACGTATCTGCTAAGACATTGCGGCGAAATTTGGCGTCAGTGCGCTACGGCAGCGGACGACAGACGCGAGTGTCTTTGCAAACTGCACGATGTCGCCTGCAGCGCCTCTCCTGGGCTCGCGACCATATCGGATGGACCCTAAATGACTGGAGAACCTTGGCCTGGTGAGATGAGTCACGAGTTCAATTGGGGCAGGGTTCGAGTGTGACACAGACCCTATGAAGCCATGGATCCAAGTTGTCGTCAAGGCACTATGCAAACTGGTGGTTGTTCCATAATGGTGTGGGCTGTGATGCGTCGAATGGACTGTGTCCTGTTCTCGGGTTTCCAACCGCGTCACTTGCTTAAAACTACACGAGTTTTCGGTCAAGCACTCCTTGGCCATTGTCAAGTGATATTACTGCCAATGGGCTGTTGGTGCGCCCTTATATACGCTAGCTGCCGGCTGTAACGTCACTGGTGCCCGTGACATTGCCATGTATGGGCATGTTTTGAGTCGGCTTTCGATGTGCCCTATTCAACCGCGCGATCGCTGGATCCCACGCAGCGCTGAGCTGCAAGCCACCGTCTCTATTCAGGGTGTTCGCGGTAATTTTTATTTCAATAGCTTCCATTATTAAACTGTCGCAGAAGCCGTTAGTGCGAGCCACGACAGAGGTATCGTTAAATTTTATGTGGTGACCGTTTTCTAACGCATGCTCAGCTAACGCAGATTTCTCTGGATAGCGTAAGCGATAATACGTCTCATGTCCTGTGTCCTGATTATGTGGTTATGTTCAGCTCCTTGCAGACCAATTTCAGCTATTCATGGACTTCATCTACATGGGTGTTCCAAAACAACGATAGAATTCTTATGGATGACAATGCGCCATGTCACCGGACCACAGTTGCTCTCAAATGATTTAAATAACATTCTGGACAATTCGAGTGAATGATTTGGCCATCCAGATCTCCTGAAATGAGTCCCATCGAACAATTATGCTACATAACCGAGAGTTCAGTTCGTGTACTAAATCCTGTACCGGCAACACCTTCGCAATTATGGACGGCTACAGGGGCAGCATGGCTCAATATATGTGCTGGGGATTTACAACAACTTGTTGAGTCCATTGCATGTCGAGTTGCTGCACTACGCCGGGCAAAAGGGGCCCGACACGATATTAGGAGGTATCCGATGACGTTTGTCACCCCAGTGTGTAGTATGCAATCAAACGTTTCTCTCTGAAGGTGTTGCTGCAACATAGCGCTATTCCTATACGCGAATATAAAAAGCCATTTGTAAGCAAGAGATGAGCATGGCAGTCTTGTTTTTCCCATGTGCGTACCTTAAATCAAGAAACATGAACTATGATGATGTCATTACAAAATCCGTTCAAGCAGAACCAATGTACCTTTATTACTTTCTTGGCTGCCGAAGGAAACATACCAGTGGACATCCATCTTAGAATGAAAAATGTGTATGGGGCAACATACAACCGTTGTGGACTGATGTTCAGTGCTGGTAGCGATTCTACAGAAGACGACCCCATATCGCAAATGTCGCAAAGCAGAATTTGCGCCTACCCAAGTGGGAGACACTCGAGTCCCGCCTACAGTCCTAATGTCTCGCCGTCAGATTATCGCGTCCACGGTCCCTTAAAATCAGCTTTGGAGGTTCGACGATTTCTGATAGACGAGCATGTGCAACAGACAGTTCCAGACTTCTTCTTGCAGCAGAGCACTATGTTTCTTACCAAAATGGTATGTCCAGCCCGGTGCATCGGTGGGATGATTTCCTCATTGCTCAAGGCAGATTTTTTCTGCTTGGCTCTCCGATACTGTACTACACGTCCTTTGAACGAAAAGTTTTGATCGCCCCTAGGCACTGGATATAAACCTGATTCTGTTCTTTTGATAATGGGGTAATAGCGAAAAACGTAAGAATGAAAGAAATAAAACAAATACTTGAGGTCGAGATGAGAGTTCTACGCTACTGGCCATTGAAAAAGCTACACCACGAAGATGACGTGCTACAGACGCGGAATTTAACCGACAGGAAGAAGATGCTGTGATATGGAAATGATTAGCTTTTCAGAGCATTCACACAAGGTTGGCGCCGGTGGCGACACCTACAACGTGCTGACACGAGGAAAGTTTCCAACCGATTTCTCATACACAAACAGCAGTTGACTGGCGTTGCCTGGTGAAACTTTGTTGTGATGTCTCATGTAAGGAGGAGAAATGCGTACCATCACGTTTCCGACTTTGATAAAGGTCGGGTTGTAGCCTATCGCGATTGCGGTTTATCCTATCACGACATTGTTGCTTGCGATGGTCGACATCCAGTGACTGTTAGCAGAATATGGGGTAGGTGGGTTCAGGAGGGCAATACGGAACGCCGTGCTGGATCCCAACGGCCTCGTATCACTAGCAGTCGAGATGACAGGCATCTTACCCGCATGGCTGTAACGGATCGTGCAGCCACGTCTCGATCCATTAGTCAACAGATGGGAACTTTTGCAAGACAACAACCATGTGCACGAACAATTCGACGACGTTTGCAGTAGCATGGACTATCAGCTCGGAGATCGTGGCTGCGGTTACCCTTGACGCTGCATCACAGACAGGAGCACCTGCGATGGTGTACTCAACGACGAACCTGGGTGCACGAATGGCAAAACGTCACTTTTTCGGATGAATCCAGGTTCTGTTTACAGCATCATGATGGTCGCATCCGTGTTTGGCGACATCGCAGTGAACGCACATTGGAAGCGTGTATTCATCACCATACTGGCGTACCACCCGGCGTGATGGTATGGGGTGCCATTTGTTACACGTCTCGGTCACCTCTTGTTCGCATTGACGGCACTTTGAACAGTGGACGTTACATTTAAGATGTGTTACGACCAGTGGCTCACCCTTCATTCAATCCTTGCGAAACCCTACATTTAAGCAGGATAATACACGACCGCATGTTACAGGTCCTGTACGGTCCTTTCTGGATACAGAAAATATTCGACTGCTGCCCTGGCCAGCATATTCTTCAAATCTCTCACCAATTAAAAACGTCTCTTAAATGGTGGCCGAGCAACTGACTCGTCACAATACGCCAGTCACTACTGTTGATGAACTGTGGTACTGTGTTGAAGATGCATGGGCAGCTTTACATGTACACGCTATCCAAGCTCTGTTTGACTCAATGCCCAGGCGTATCAAGGTCGTAATTACGGCCGGACGTGGTTGTTCTGGGCACTGATTTCTCAGGTTCTATGCACCAAAGCTGCTTGAAAATGTAATCACATGTCAGTTCCAGTATAATATATTTGTCCAATGAATACCCGTTTATCATTTACATTTCTTCTTGGTGTAGCAATTTTAATGGCCAGTAGTGTATAAGTACATGGTAAGGCGGCGACGTTTCTCAAAGCCTTTATGTGTCCATAAATGTAATACAGTTTATAGGTGTAGTTACACAAATCTAGACGAATGCCTGACAAGGACATCTGCCACATTGTTAGAATGTCTTCATCAGTGGTCCTCGGAGGTTAAAAGTTTCTATACATATTGGTCAGCTCCTGCATATGACTGCTTTTCTCAATGGCACTAGTATGCAGGATTGCTCAGTAGGCTGAAATCTTTTCGACTAACATGTGGCACCTGTGACTTTTACGTTAGCCAACAAAGCGTAACTAAACTTCATTACTCGAGAGGGACGACGTGCGGACCGAGTGATCATACGACAATTAAACATTATGGAAACATTTTTAAAGGCATGCAGAAGACATATAAAGAATCAACCATTGAAAGAACCACGTTTTCATTTCCACATGAGAAGTAGTGTTTGTAAATTGCGTACCGTATTTATGTTCCAGGCTACAAACGATGCTCAATATAAAGACATCTGCATTCATGACAGACTGGAAATTTGTGCGAATACCAAATGTTCGCAGCACTTTTCGAACGGTGGACCATGGAATGTTCGGCTGTTGTGACACAGCTCATGCATGTATGAAGATCACATATTGCGTCCAGCATTATCAGTCATGGGAACAGGAACTTCTTCAACAATTTGTGGCGGAATTGGGCGTCGTCTCTCCCAGGAGCAACTCCCTAATCACCATTTAATTCGAACTTCCGAATCATGTTCATCAGTCCCGGTTCTGAAAGGGGACCTCCTTCTATTCGTTTAATTTGTCCATACCCGCGGAGAAGAGCAGCACTACTACTGTTAATTTGATAAAGTATCTTTACGAGTAAAGTCCTGCTGAGGTTGTCCAAAACCGTAATGTCTGTCTGCATCTATTTTACGAGGGTTGTCCAGAAAGTAAGTCCCGATCGGTCGCGAAATGGAAACCACAGAGAAAACCAGAAACGTTTTATTTGCAACAGTTAGGTACACCTTCCACCTACTTCTGTACATAGTCGCCGCTCCAACATCGAATTTTGTCGTAGTGCTGTATCAACTTTCCAGTATCCTTGTCACAGAAAGCAGACGCCTGTGCTTTCGGCCAGTTATCTGCACTAGTCTGCAACTCGTTGTCTGTGGAAAAATTTTTTCTTCATAGCCAGCGGTTCTTGTGAGCAGAGTGATCAAACACTTCTCATCGGAAACGCTGCAGGAGCGTCTTCATTGCCCCTGCAGTGTGCGGCCGAGAATTGGCATGAAGAAGGAACTGCCCGACAGTTGTGTTATCTGGGCTGCATGACACAGGCGAAATCTCTAACTAGGCCCACATACTTGGCATGAGACGCTATTCCCTACGCATCTTTACGTGCTCACTGTTCAGTCAAAACTGAAAAGAACGACGCGACCTGGTCGACGGGCATACTGGAGACACTGCCCGACACATCTGTGCAAAGCTTTACAGGATTTTCCCAGTGGTTTCCATTTCGCGAGCGATCGGAACTTCCTTTTTGGACAACCCTCGTATTTACCGATGCTTGCATTTCTACCCTAGGTCACCGTACGGCATAAGGTCTTTATGGAAAATCATTACGCTAACACTAATAACAACGCAAATTCCCTAGCGGACAGTCTTAACACCATTCCTATAAAGTTTAAAACCCATATGGTAAATACAATGAGATGACAAAAGCCATGGAATAGCGATAAGCACATTTACAAAAGGAGGTAGCATCGCGTATATAAGGTATATAAGGGCACTGCATTGGCGGAGATTTCATTTGAAGTCACTTGTTCGACGTGGAAAGGTTTCCAAAGTGATTATGACCTCACAACGGGAATTAAAAAGTTCCGAACTCGGAATAGTAGAACAATAGTTGGAGCTACACACATGGGACATCCATTCCGGAAATCATTAGGGAATTCATTAGTCCAAGATCCACAATGTGAAGTGTGCCGAGAATACCAGATTTCAGGCATTACCTCTCACCACGAACAATGCAGTGGCCAATGACCTTCACGTAACGACCGAAAATAGCAGTATTTGCTTATAGTTGTCAGTGCTAACAGACAACAACACTGCGTGAAATAATCGGAGAAATGAGTGTAGGACATGCGGCCAAGTATCCGTTAAGATAGTGTGGCGGAATTTGGCGTTAATTGGATTTGACAGCCGATGCGAGTGCCTTCGCTAACAGCACGACAACGCCTGCAGCACATCTCCTATGCTCGTGACCATCGATTGAACCCTGGACGACTGAGAAACGTGGCCTGGTCAGATGAGTCCCGATTTCAGCTAGTAAAAGTTTATGGAGGGTCCGAGTATGGCGCTGACCCTATGAAGCCATGGACCCAAGTTGTCAACGAGGCAATGCCCAAACTGGTGGTGGCTCCTTAATGGCGTGGCCTATTCTTACATGGAATGTACTGGATCCTCTGGTGCAACTGAACCAATCACTGACTGGAAACAGTTGTGCTCAGCTATTTGGAGACGATTTGCAGCTATACATGGACCTCATGTTCCCCAACAACAATGTCACGTCACAAGGCCGCTGTTGTTCGACACTGGTTTGAGGGACATCCTGGAAAATTCGAGCACCAAAAATTTGGGCACCAAGATCACTCTACGTGAATATCATCGAACGTTTACGGGACATAATCGATATGTCAGTCTGTGCACCACATCTTGGATGAGGAACACTTTCGTAAGCATGATTGGCTATAGATGGCTCAATATTTCTGGAGGGGTCTCCTACCGATTTGTTGAGTCCATGCAACGCAGAGGTTTTGCGCTAAGCCGGGCACGAGGAGGTCCGACAGGGATTTATGACGTACCCCGTGACATCTGTCACTTCAGCGTTTTTTTCCGTCTACACTGTCTCAAGTATGAAGGTTTCATTGTAGCCAACGTGTACTTCTCGTCCTGTACATCCCTATGTTACAGGACTTAGTGATCTGTATAACAGACTCCTTGTCTGCTGTTCGAATAGTTTGGTTAGCAGAGGCCATCTGTCTGAGCGGGAAATGAGTAAATCATAGAAGGAAAGGCGGCAGCGCGAGCAGGGGCCAATATGGGACACTGAATTTGACGGAGCGCTCGAAAGTCGACTTACCGATCTCCTTTGCACCGTGGGGGTACAGGGCGAGGTTCCAGTCGAAGCCGCCGAACGTGAAGTAGGTGGACTCGAGCTTGTGGGCGGTGCCGGTGGTGACGACGGGCGTGGGCGACGTGGCGGTGGAAGCGGGGGCGGAGGAGGCAGGTCCCGAGCGGCCGTGCGAGGAGGACGAGGAGCCGCCCCCGGAGGCGGCGGAGCTGTGGCTGTGCCGATGGTGGCGGTGCGGGTGCAGCGGTAGTGAAGACCACACCGACTGCGGCACGCGAAACTCGGCGTCGAAGGCGGTGCGCAGGTTGCCCATGGTCAGCTCCAGCTGGAACTCGCCGTTCGTGTCGGTGAAGTTGCGGCTGTACAGGTCGCTCACTGGGATGTAGTTGCGGTTGCCCTGCGCCGGCGAGTCGAACGTGAACTTCACCTGCGCACAGACGAGGAGCGTCTCACATTAACAACTTCTCTGGGTACAGCTTTGTAGAATAAAAGCAAAAGAAGTGCACATGAACATTTAGACTCCACAATAGGCAATTACTTGTCTTGGAGTCCAGTTATTAATCTTTAATAAAGGCAGCATAAAAATACCTTTGGGTGATATTAGACTGCATCTTAACCTTTAAAAGCATTGCGATAACAACCAAATGAAAGTATCTGACTAATATCTAAGTGGGGCGTACAGCCATCCACTATCCGGACTTCTCTACTGGTGCTGTGCTGTTCTGCAGGCGAATATGCAGTGCCTGTCTGGTATAATTCTTACCATGCTAGGCTAATGGACACCGCCATGAATGAGACTTGTGTGATAATTACTGGATGCTTGAGACCACTAAAGTGGACCAGCTACATGAACCAGCAGGCATAGCTCCGCTTGACTTCAGGCGTGAGACAGCTATCCAATCAGATGGACGTAAGTTCTGTAAGTAGGCTGTTTATGTTTTCTTTATGTAAGTTTGCTGTTTATGTTTTCTTATTGGCAACGTTACGTAGCGCTCTCTGTATGAAAATCACTGGCTGTGCTGTGTGCAGTATGTCGCTAGTTTGCATTGTTGCCTGCCATTGTTGTCATGAACTGCTATAGCTGGATGTGAACAGCAGATTGCGTTGCGCAGTTGGAGGTGAGCCGCCAGCAGTGGTGGACGTGGGGAGAGAGATGGCGGAGTTTTGATAATCTGTAAGACTGAATGTCAATTATGAATATTAAGGTAAATACATTGTTTGTTCTCTATTAATATCTTTCATTTGCTAACTATCCCTATCAGTAGTTAGTACCTTCAGTGGTTTGAATCTTTTATTTAGCTGGCAGTAGTGGCGCTCGCTGTTTTGCAGTAGCTTGAGTAGCGAAGATTTTTGTGAGGTAAGTGATTTGTAAAAGGTATAGGTTAAAGTTAGTCAGGGCCATTCTTTTGTAGGGGTTATTGAAAGTCAGATTGCGTTGCGCTAAATAATATTGTGTGTCAGGTTAAGCACAGGCTTGTATAATTGTTCTAAGTGGACATTTCATATGTAAAATTGTTCTAAGGGGACGTTTCAGTTCTTTGACCTCAGATACTCACTCTTGTCTGGCCTACCACAAGCACCGTCAAGTCTGAAGTCCAGAAAAAGTTTTGTAATGGTCTATGTCCACAACGATACACCGGTTCCCGTGAGATCACCGAAGTTAAGCACTGACGGGTGTGGTCGGCACTTGGATGGGTGACCATCCAGGCCGCCATGCGCTGTTACCATTTTTGTGGGTGCATTCAGCCTCGTGATGCCAATTGAGGAGCTACTCGACCGAATAGTGGTGGCTTCGGTCAAGAATACCATCTTACGACCGGGGGAGTGGTATGCTGACCCCACATCCCTCCTATCTGCATCCTCCACAGAGGGTGACACGGCGGTCGGATGGTCCTGGTAGGCCACTCGTGGCCTGAAGACAGAGTGCTAAGTCCACAACATCAAAATAACGGAACGGTTAGACGCGTGGAGAAAGCGAGCTCCTCTGGGCTGGAGAAAACCTAAGGGTCCGCAGCTCGTGGTCGTGCGGTAGCGTTCTCGCTTCCCACGCTCAGGTTCCCGGGTTCGATTCCCGGCGAGGTCAGGGATTTTCTCTGCCTCGTGATGACTGGGTGTTGTGTGATGTCCTTAGGCTAGTTAGGTTTAAGTAGTTCTAAGTTCTAGGGGACTGATGACCATAGATGTTAAGTCCCATAGTGCTCAGAGCCATTTGAACCATTTGAAAACCTAAGGAAGAACTATCTCCTGGTCACAGTGATAATTTACGTGTATGGAAGTCCCTAAACAGAGCGCAGTGTAATATGCAAATATTGAAAAGTGGGGATAAGCTAGTGGACCCCCAACCTGTGAGTGTGGGGAAGAGTAGACAATGTCCCACACGCACAACTGTCGTCTGTTCCCGTCACTATGCACAGAAGAAGGTCTGTTGCTGACCAATTCTAATGCCTTGGACGTTGCCGAGTTGTGATTGAAAGTTATTTAACTGATATGCCCATGTTTAAATGTTTTAGTGTCTATGGTCCGTGCACACATGCCTATAACTGTTAAGCTTTTTATTACCTTCCTTTTAAGTGATGACTCTGACACGAATAAAAAATGTTTACAGGCACACACTATTCATCCACGCTATTTTCCTAGGACCACAAAGTTCTTCAACAATATGGTCTTCATAAATCTCTCGTTTATTGGGGTTAATACTGAAATATGGTACTCAAAAGTCTAGTCTATGGCATATACAGTTGTCACTTAGTGCATTGGCCACATCGCATACGATTACCTCAACTTGTTATTGTTTTTCCTATATTTTCATCCGCAGTGTGTCCCTCAAAATGACGTCAAGTAGTAACGTAAGAAACACATTTATGTCCTGTTTATTCTGACCTTACCATTTGGGGCTGTATCCAACACTGTCACATACAGAAACGCCTCTTTTGACATCACATTGTGATCTCTGATATCTACTTCCCTTTTCAGTTGCTTGACAAACTTGTTTTTAATATTCCATTTAATTCATTATCTTTTGGTAACTTCGCTGTGTCTATACGGTTTGAAAATTGCTAAACTTGGCTAATTGTAATATAGGGTGTTACTAGATGGTGGGAAAGTTGAGATGATGGAAGAGTGTGAAACGACCACTATTCATTTCACAGCTCATGTAGATCGTTGCTTGTGCTCGAACTGCAAACGTCTTCTTTTAAAATGGATTGTCAACCTGCCTCTTCCACTGCGCAAGGCGTGATTGCCACCAATGCAGCAGGTATATAATATTATTCCTATGTGTTACATTTTTTATAGTGGGCAGCACACGAACAGTAGTAATATGCTGAACTGATACTGTTTCTTCCTGCAGCCAAACAGACAAGTCTGTAGTGGTCTGTCCTCCTCCACAGCCCAGACTAAGTGCTCTAGTCGACAATTCCACCTCCAGGCGGTGCTCGAAATTGCGATATCTTGGGCGAAAAATTAGCGGGAACAACTGGTAATTTGATCATGTCGTCTGGGATATAAGGTAAGCGCAACAACTCACCAGTCTCGGTCAGTCAGTGGAAGGACCATCACGTGTCAACGTCGACAGTAGCAGCAGCAGCAGCAACAGCAGCAGTCGAGATCGTCCAGCACCTCCCAGACGAACAGCAAGAAGGGGAAGAGTAAGTACTTATTAGATGTCTTTCTTTAGATGTGCTACTGCTAGTGTACGTAGCGCGGACCACTTCTTTATTGTTGCTATTAATATTATTAATGCATGTAACAGTTCATCTTCTTCTTTGTTCAACAGCTGAGGTGACTTCCAGTGTGTCCAGGCCGACAGCGGCCACCACCATTTCGTTGGACCTGCAGCGACCTCTGGTATGTCGTGTCTGGCAGCGGCAGCAACACCGTAGGATCCTACAGCACACTTCACCAGCATGTTGTAGTAGGAGAAAGAGCTACTATTATTATCCATCCCACTCGTCGAGCTGGGGACACCCAGCCACTACCCCGACTCTCAGAAGAATTGTGCTGGTGGTCCTACGCCACACAGTGCAGTTCCGTGCTGATTTCCAACATATGCACCGCCCCGCGATAATCCGGTATTACTGCAAGGGCAGAGAGTTCACGTGGTGGATGAGAAGCTACCGATTCCTCCCAGTGCTGTACTGTCTCTCACTTCAACTTACAATTAACAGCTAGCACTTCAATGCGTCGGTGGACAGTGACTGGCGTACTCTGTAAAAGATTGGAAATGCACAGCGAATTGGTAAAGTGCAGTTTAGTGAGTTGGAATGGGCTGAACTGTGTCGTGCAGAGCCATACATCAACCAACAGATGATCTCCGAGTATTATACATCACGTTCACCCCTGGACATTTACTGCACCGGCCTGATGCTATGTATAACGTCATTGTCCGATGGTGCGGCACACATGGTGTGATTTGGAGTTCGATCGGTTTATATGTAACACTCCACTATTATGAACTTGTTTGGGTTGTGGATGGCGCTATCTGTTGTGCTGAAAAGACTGAACAGATGGCTGCCTTGTGTTGAAACTGTTTACAAAGATATTGGGAACTATATCTGTATGTATAGTGCGTATACAAACGATTCAGAACATCGCATCAATCTGATGTCAAAAGACTAAGCTAAAGGAATATCGAGCAGTCTGAGAGAAATACATGCTAAATTCTGTTCGTAGTAGAACGCTTTATTTGCTAAATTTTATACAGGTGTGAAAATAAAGAAAGAACCAGTTGATGATTTTGATGTAGTTCACCCAGTGTTTGCCTGTTGAATAAAAATATGTACATCACCGCAAACTGTGTTTTATTTTGTTGATATCTCTCACAATAATTTTTCTGCAATCAGTATTTTTGATGTAAAGTCTAGAATATCACAGAAGCACGAAGCTGTTTGAACCACTTCATCAACAGTCAGCGCCTTCAGTCACTGCTAAACTGAATGATACATCAACTTTTATGTATGTTTGTACACCCTGTGAGCATGAAGCTAAGTTAGTGATTATATAAAGAGCCCATTGCACACCAAAACCTGGTGTCATCAGTATAGTTGCAGGGTCGGTGGAGATGCTCAACATAAAGACTTTTTTGTCAGTAACTGGTCCTGTGATGGCGCTTAAGAAGACCATAAGAAGAACAAAAATGGGATGCTAACAAAATTGGGATGCTTCAACACAATAATATATGGGTGATAACTGTACATCCACCAAATTGTGGCAAGATAAATGTTCTTGGGTCATTGCTAACACAACCAAATGGAGTTTACTTTGAGCATGTATGCGTCTTTCCAAAAACGCTGTTTCAGCCACTGTACCAGCTGCTGCCAAACATACTGCAAGCTGTCGAAGGTGTAGTATACACGATTTTGTCAAAGTAGTGAAATCCCCCCACAAAAATTTAAAGCAAAACACTGCGTTCATGTTTGATGATGCCGCTGTGAAAAACCAGGATCAAATTCTATATTTCTGTTTTCTTCATCATATGTGTATTGACATCTTGTATTTGAATAAAATATATTCCAGAAACTTGAAATAGTTGGTGAGGGATAGTGCACACATTGTTATAGACTTCAAACAAGATAGTTTGAATTTACAGCACATTTACCAAGCTTTTCTAGGATATGACATGTTAGTCAATAAACTTGTGAAGATGTGCGGAGATTGCTGGAATAACACACAGTACAGGTTTCTTGCTATTGATAAAACAATAAAACTGAATCATGGTAGGTACAGATGCAACTTCAAAGAGTTTCGATGTACATAGCTAATAAAGAGGTGGGTCAGAATGTATATTTTGTACCATGGATAAGTTCGTACGCATCCTGTGCACTCCACCTGAGAGGATGGGTATACACAGACACAGAATTCGTCTATACATTGTTGGAAAATTTCAGTCCATAGAACCTAAAGTTAAAGATCTAGAGATGTATGTCTATATCCTTCTAAGACTGATCAGTGAATTAGTTGGTAGGCTTTCCCAGCATGAATAGAATGTAACTGACTTAACTGTAAAGGCTGATAGAACTGAACACAATGTGTATTAAGTATATAAGAAGATGTTAACTATGCATGCGGTCATCTAGGTATGTAAAGCTGTTCAAAAGAAGTTGTGACTGCTAAGGTTGGGACATTTTGGTCAAGGGCACACACTCAGGGAAACCTGTACTGAATCCCTTGATGACTTACAGCGAAATTACACAATGACGATGGCACTGCTGATTTCTTTAAATGTCACAGCGACGCTATGATAGATAAAAGATTCAGTGTCAGTGGTGAAAAATAATACATGTTCGGCATACAGCTTAAAAGTTTAAAAGAAAAACAATACAGATAGGTGATAGGGACTTTCAAAGAACAACTGTTCTAATGAATCTCATTTTCCTAAATCCCACAAAATTATTCACTCAAAGATCTCCAGAGGGTGAAACACTGCCATTGACCGGTGTACATAGGAAAGCAGGAAGCTGGTGCAGTGTGAAATGTACAACTATTATAAAACCTCCACTAGATACTCGATATAGCATTCATGATGAGATTGACATCCAGCATAAAAGTGTCAGCAGTCAACCCCCCACAGTATATACACAACAACGATCCCAATGAGCTAACAGATCGACTATCACTGCTGAAGACATAAGCTGCTGCTGGTAATACTGCTCACTTGGATGAGGTTGTTTTAATAGTACTTAGCTTAGAGAGAGAGGTATAATCGAACAAGTATAGAAACGCAAAAAGCACTATGCGAAATGTAGCCTTGTAGGCATTTTATGAGTAAAGGTTTGGATGACATATGGCAGGCTGATCTTGTGGATATGAGGGAATATTCACATGAGAATAATTGATTCAAATACATTTTAATTGCTATTGATAGATACTCCAAATTTGCCTGGGCATTACCTGTTAAAACAATAATGGGGAGAAATTTTGCAGACGTGTTTGAGTAGTTACTACAGACAGGGAGGAATCGATGCATGGACAACGTCCCAACCATTCATGATGTAGAGTTTTACGATAAGTATTTCAGGACCGTGATGCAGCAGTATGGAATTTATCACTACTCAGTGTTCATCCACTTAAAGGCGAGTATCGTGGAATGTCTGAACAGAACAATAAGAGTTTAACTATGGAGGCACTTTAATCTTCGTGGCTCAAACGAATGGATGGATATCCTCCCAGAAGTAATTGCACAGTATAATCGAACTAAACGTAGCGCAATAAAAATGAGACCAATCGATTTTTGTTATAATGGACTCATGGATAATATATATTACCGTATTAAAATGTAGGGTCCACCTAAATAGAGATTTAATGTGGGCGATTTGTTGCATATCTCAAAACACAAGACAGCATTTGAAAAGTCATACCTCCCAAACTGGTCAAGTGAGACATTCACAGTTCCAGAGTGTAGAGAGAAAATCACAGAACTTACATCTGAAGGGACAGCAGTAGCACTGATATTTCACGACGCATTTTCACTGAGGAATTGCAGAAGGACTCAGACCCACATGCGTTTCTTATGGAGTATATCATAAGACGTCGAAGGAATAGGATAGTAGTTACGACTTGGTTTTCCTGCAACACAAAACAGCAGCGTTCAAGCTGAAGATTTGCTATGTAAGGGGTGTACGGAGCACAGCCAGCACTGTATCATAGCATGCAGGATAGGAATCACATTGTAGGAGGTGGTGGTAGTATGCTCGACAACCTTCCAGACAAACTACATATTTTGGGGTATAATTACTGTGGACCTGGTACAAAGCTTCATAAACTCTTGACTCGTAATGATAAGAGGATTACCCCACTTCACGAGGAGTGTCAGGGACACGACAATGCATACACAAAACGTAATGATTCCCAGAATATGACGCTGCAGATCGAATTTTAGCAAATAAAGCTAAGACTACAAGTGTGAGAAAGGATATTGGTATACGGAAACGCAATGCAGCATTTGTATTTGGTAAAACCACACATGTCAAAATTAGGTTAGGCTTCAGTGTGAAATTCAAGCAAGTTATGAACACCGCACATAATGCACTGACGAAGAAGAAGAAACTGTGCAAGTGTGTTTAAAAAACTGTATCCTGACAGCCATGTATACAGCTAAAAGCGCCCTGAAGCATAAACGACTGCCGGCCGCGGTGGTCGTGCGGTTCTAGGCGCTCCAGTCCGGAGCCGCGCTGCTGCTACGGTCGCAGGTTCGAATCCTGCCTTGGGCATGGATGTGTGTGATGTCCTTAGGTTAGTTAGGTTTAATTAGTTCTAAGTTCTAGGGGACTGATGACCACAGCAGTTGAGTCCCATAGTGCTCAGAGCCATTTGAACCATAAACGACTGGTTAAGGCACCAAGTATTCTGCAGATACCCAAGACATCAGGTGGAATTATCCCCTCCTTCATTCTTGCCCTCATAGGCCTCTCAGTGCGGCTATTGCCGGAACAGTCAAGAACGGACTGAACTCGCAGGAGGCAATGAAACATAATCAAATGGTTCAAATGGCTCTGAGCACTATGGGACTTAACATCTATGGTCATCAGTCCCCTAGAACTTAGAACTACTTAAACCTATCTAACCTAAGGACAGCACACAACACCCAGTCATCACGAGGCAGAGAAAATCCCTGACCCCCGCCGGGAACTGAACCCGGGCACCCGGGCGTGGGAAGAGACATAATCACTTGATGGAAGTAGTAGCCATCAGAAAAGGACTAACCTGAAACCATACAAGAAACGATTAGGTCTCTTCATAAATAAAAACAAAAGTTAGCTATTCAACCAGATCGAATGGTTACAACTACAGATCTGTTCAAGGTTACTAGGAAGAAAATCAGCATTCCACTGTTCTGGTGTGTGTATATGGGACACGTTGATGAAGACTCTGGAAATCCAAAGATTGTGGAATTGTGAATTTAGATGTTGCTGGATAACCTGGAATCCATTGGGTGGCATATGGCAAGAAAAATACAAAAAAACGTTTACTATTTCGATTCATTTGGAGATTTTCAGCCACCAGAAGAGTTACAACGATACTTTACTGACAGAAGACGTGTGGTCTACAATGTTCATCGCTATCAGGACCGTAATACTAACCTACTTGGGCGTCTGTGCATCATGTTTCTCCTAAAGCTTATGAAGAAGCATAAATAAGGAAGTACATTAAGCATCCACTAGTCAGCTGAGGTTCAGATACAATGCTGTATACTCTGACTTTAAATGAGTGAGCTTCAGTATTAAGCTCGAAGTACTTCCCACCGATTGATTTAAGCAATTTAAGCAATGATTTCACTGACTGGGTTGGAGACATACAACAGTATTCCAAATATCACAGAGGCTCACGGTAACCATCATCTAGAAAGTAACTGTAGAAAAGAAAACGTGGAAATACAAACTTGTGCTTACAATATTGTCTATTTATGTTGATGTTTTAAAACGGTTTGGAAAAGGGACTGTCCTACAAACACATATCAACACACTTATATCTGAAATGGAAGTCGAATATAGTGACGGAATTTAACAAGAAAGGTCCAGTACGATGGTTACAGGGTTTCATAGAAGGACAGGTTCTGACGAATGGCCATAACAGATTTTACAGATCTGACCATCAGTGGCTATACTTCCTGTCAGTAATCTGCTTTTCGAATGTAACATTGCAACAAATTTCTATCTCAACAACAGTTTGATTTATACAATTTATGGATTCTTCTTATCGTCTGGAACAGGGTATGCGATCGTTGAGACCACTACCAACGCCTTTTACCTGCCAATTACAGTTCAGACGTTGAACTAACTGTAGTTGCGTATTATGGACCAAGGTGATCAACTTGTCAACCTTCATGGAGAGGAATTCATTGTAGACTGTGTCTAAAATGGAACCAGCTGTACGTCGAACGTGCAGAGACCTGTCAGTGATGGTGACATTGCTGGAGCGGAAGTGGTGATGGCCTTTAATCAGCTGGGACCTGTCAAAGGCAGAAGCGACTGCGATGACCTTTAACTTGCTGGACTGGAAGCAGTGATGCCCTTCAACCAGCTGGGACTCACAGCAGCTACGTATTGTTAGCGAAAACAGGATAGGCGTAAGGTTTAAAACCACCGCACAGAAGCCATATCACGACACTTCACAACAGCAAGGTGATAAGACGTGTGAACTACGAGTTTCTTAAACCAGTGGGGCTGAAACCTCACAATGATGTCGTTTGACGTTTTGCGTTGGTAGAACACGATGAGTATTGCATCAGGAGTACATCCCACATAAACATTATGCTTCAACAACATGTAAGATAATAGACGAAGTTAGAATTGTCATCTAACACCAAGACGCTTTAACCCTCTCAAGCAAGAGTTTTATAAATCTTGATGGATCATTAACGAAAATAGATGGTACCGTTACAGTAGCATCGAACCTTACACGTAATGCTTTAGCATTTCTGTTTCATTAGATGTGATAAGAACTTAATGGGGTCGAGATCGACTGTAAACACAATGTAGGTGTAGCGCCAACTCTTAAAACGTGTGTCTCTGCTTCTTGCTCAGAATTGAAGATTTAGGAAATCCTGGATTGATAGACAAACCAATGCACAGAACAATGGAAAATACAAAAGCTTTGCTGCAGGTATACTTTTAAAACTGCTTATGGGATACTTTGAAGACTCAGGGCGAATTGTTATGAATTCTAAACAGGAACTTATTGTGGCATGGAGTGCAGCAGATAACAACGCATACATCATGGAGCTCAAGAGGAGAATGAGATCACCATTGATAAAATAATGTGGAAAATGCCACACATCACTGTACTGCATGAGCAGCGTTTGAAGCTTTTAAAAATTCTGAACGCCGGTGTGTTTCTAACACTAAATTTCAATTCACTGAAGTTTTCGAGTACCCAGTGCTACTGACTTTAAGCAGACAGTCATGGGGTATTAGAACCTCTATTGAATTGCAGACTCTCAGAATCATCAACCCAAAAGAGGAGTATACATAGGAAATGATTCCAACGGATTTGACAGTTGTCAGTTAACTGATGCCAGAGTCTACCTAAACTCCTGAATGCCGGTGTGTTTCTAACACTAAATTTCCATTCATGGGTGTTTTCGTGTACCCAGTGCTGCTGACTCTAAGCAGACAGTCGTGGACTATTAGAACCTCTATTCAGTTGCAGATTCCCAGATTCCTCATATTTCCATTTCAACCCAAAAGAAGAGGGGTATATAGCAAATGATTCCAGCAGATTTGACAATTGCCAATAGAATGATGCCAGAGTGTATCTAAACTCAGAAATCTACGCATATGATAATTCACAAAAGTATAGAGGAAAGGAAACACATACAGTCTAGCATTTGTGAGGTTTGTGCTTCTTACTATGAAGCGGAAGGATATCTACCAGGCTCACAGAAATCCAAAGATCTGGCGCCAATCACAATAATAGATTGCTCAAAACAGAGAGAGATAATTAAATCTTGACCTATTGATGTACAATTTGAATCTTAATTTTCAGCAAATTGCACAGAATGCACTGCAGTGTACGCTCTAGTTCTGCGTGACGGTGTGATTAACTGTTGTCTGCTCACTGGTTTTGTTCAATGATGATCAGCATTTCTATGATGATGTTTGTAGACAGTTCACGTTTAAAGATGTTGCATTCACTGCATACACAGAAGGTGCTGGTATAATAGAGACATTACGAGCGAAAATTGCATTGCCTAGGTCTTTCAGGGATGTGATGTGTGCTAAAACACACAGGAGTGCAAAGTGATTATGACATGTCTACCACAGAATTCAATGGCATAATCCTGGTATGACCTGTAAACATATGGAGATGTTGCTTCGATTATTCAACCACAGAGATACCATCATCTTTGTCAAAGGTGAGGAGGAGACCACATAGATGCATCGAATCTTCATGTTTGCAGCTATTCGAGACCAGAAATTCTACTGCTGTCTTGCTCACCATCGACTCAAGAAAAAGAACAAGAAGATGAGTGGGAATAGCGTTGTGTCCGCTTATGAAAATGTAAAATTATTTAGAAGCTTCATGAAAATTAAATTATTTTTTCTTCACAATCTGAATATTTATCTTTCTTACTTCGTTTGTAAGTAACTTTACCCAGTTACCACATCTGTGGTTCTCTTCAAGTATAGGAAATATAATTTTAGACATGTTTGCTAAAGTTCACACTCATGTTTTAAAACTGATGTGATTTGTGTTTTGCACATCCTTTACACACACACACACACACACACACACACACTTACTCACACATACACACACACACACACACACACACACACACACACACACACACACAAACACACACACATTATATATATATGCATGTAATTGAGATAGGTTTTCTGGAAATAACAACAAAGATGTAAGGTATAGAAATTTTTCTTTTATTAAATTTAGACAGATACAGTTCGATTCTTGAAGTACAGTTTGGTTCTAATATTCAGTGCAGACATACTTTGTTTATACAATAACAAAAAGAGTACTGGTTAAAATATTTACAAATTTGCGCTAAAACTAAGGCAGAGATTTATTCTTACAACTAAATTCCACACTTCCAGTTGTATTAGTGACAGGATTCTTATAAAGCAACAATAATAACATTAACCACAGTTTTGATTTAGTATGAATTATTTATATATATATATATACCTATACTTGAAATATCAGACATGGACAGCTACCACCAACTGAATGCAGAAATTATTCTATTTATGTGATGAGCAAGACGAGTGTATATATTTGTGATATAAATTTTTGTTGATGTACGTGGTACACAGATACTTCATAAGTACATTTTTTGTTGATGAACATGGGGCACCGATATATTTTTTACAAGGTAAATATTTATAAGTGTACACAGTACACATTCCTCACACACATAGTGTGCATAAATAAATTAATAAAGTCTAAAGCGACACACACATACACACACACACAGAGAGAGAAAATTACTTATACTATGATTATATGGTCATACTATTCTACACATTTACACCCAGTCTCAATCTCCCCCTCCCATTCAGTCAGAGTTCGCCATCCTCTCTCTCTTGATAAGTGAGTAGTTGATTACGTCCTCTGTATCTAATACTAGTTTGCTGCACCATATTTGGTGGCTGTGGTGGAGCATCACTAGCACCTCCGGCACGGGCACTGCAAATACTCTATGATCGAGAGCCCTCTCAATGCCGCACAAACTCATCCCGTTAACCCACCTCTAGGTGGCACCTTCCATTGTGCAATATGCATCCATTTTAGCTCACATTCGTACAAACTCCGCAGTCGCTGAATTATTCACCTCACCTTTCATTAGGCTGATAACCTTTTCGTTCTGTGGAACAATATCATAAGGATTATTGGCCTTGAATGAAGATATGTCAAATTCTTTGGCATAGTATCCCATAACTTAGTATAGACTGCAGCCGTTCGCCCAATAGATGAAGCTATCTCTATCCATGTAAAGTAACTTAAGTTCTGCAAAATGAGTTTTCAGATACTCATATTGGAATCGCTATGTATGGAGTTTGAATAGGTCTAGTATGGATGTCCCCATAGACAAAGGTTTCATGAACTCTACTGCAAACTTAGCCATCTCCACAATGACGAAGTTCTCACTGAATATTGTGACCTGTTTAAATTTTGGTCTGCCAACACATTTTATTACACCCCATTTCATTCAGTTATAGTCAAATTTTACGATTTTCTCTCAAATTTCTCATTAGTCTGCCAAAAATTGAATTATTCATTAATTTAAAAATCTTTCACAATGTCACGTGTCATAGAAGATCTCTGTTTCGTATTCAAATCAATACACTCTTTCTAGCAGGAAATATTGCTTTGAAAGAGATAACCTGTTTGATTCTAACCAGCCTCATCCCCTATCTGAGAAACTGCTGGAAACTATGATATTGAATAATGTATCTCCACTTCTTCCTCAATGTTGTCACCTGTTCTGAGTTGTAACTAGTTGTTTCGGTGTAAGCTGCTAACCAGTGGGCACCTCTCGGAAACAAATAGGGTATGTGAGTTATGCCTCCAACGCATATTACTTCTGATTCAGATGCCATTCCATCGATTTTTCCACCCAGTGCTTTGCATCCTTCTTTGCATACACATCAAATCTCGCCATTTGGCAGTGATTGTTCCATGGTGTGCCTGTGTAGGTTACTGACATCGAAGTACATGACGTAACTTGAATCAAGGGATGCACTGAACCTCTCACCCTCACAAGGGCTATTTGCCTGTGCCTATCGACACATTTCACGAAGTCTCCCACGGATCTCTCTCTCAAAGAAAAGAAGCATGTCAGCATTGGTCAGTAGTCCGATGCTGCACTTCGTTTTATTGAGCATAGCATCACCAGACAATCCAGATGTTGTATAATAAAAGGCAGGATACAAAGAATATGTGGTCATGCATACACTCTGGAGGTTCTCGAAAACATCCATGAGCAGGTGCACAACTGTGTCATTGTAAAGCTGTGTGTACTTTCCTAAAGTGCCGATGCTAAATTCCCACCAGACGTTCACAGCATGCTCATACTCTACATCTGTTACGGCATTGTCTATAAGATTGCTGGAAAATGCAGTTATGTTGGGTAGTCTGATTACATTGAGTTTCGCTGTACCATCCAAGAGCTTGTATGGAAAAACGCTTTTCCTACTCTCAAGTTGGATCTTTTCCTTGTCGGGAAATGCAAATCGAGTGATGTACATACTCTTCTGAGGCAGAGTTTCATCAAGCTTCCGGACTGGTGCCTGCATAAAACATAGCGAGTCAAGGAAGCGAGATGTAATTCATGGCGTTATTCGTGTAGAGAATGAGATATATTTCTCAACACTTTCAGGCAGGACAATGACGTGATAATTCTCCACACTGATATCAGCCAAAGACTGAACAAGAAAATGAGCATCACATCTGCTTCAATTACGAACGAGGAAGGGTATGTGTCATGTAACTGCTATTTCAAGTTGCACAGTTGTGAGCTGCATCATGGGACTTCCCCATATGTGGATAGTGGTTCCCATGAGGAGTTTCTGCTTTCCTATCTACAGACAATCAACAAATATGGCACTGTACAAATCTTTACTTCTCTTATATTTGGTTGTAGGAATGTTGACACTGTAAAGCTTATCGACCTCTCAGAAATGTTTGTCAACCTCAGTGAGAAGCCAAACCATGGGATTACCCTGACATTAGATATGTATAAGTTAAGACTCGAATGATAGGACGATACAGTTTAGTATGCTACCACATGTGGTATGTGTTTTTCTGAATGGGTAGTATGTGGGACTGAAGGGTCACCTTCACAGTGGGTCACAGGAATGAGTAGACATTCAAAGTCGGAATACACTACAAAGGGGCGTCGCTCCTTATGGAGAGCATTCTTAAACCTTACGAATTTATTTTCGTCAGTGGGCTTAATGACGTTACCAGGTCTTTGGAAGGGCAATCTACTCTATGTTTCATTAAGGGGACCACACCGTGGTTCGGGTCGAAAAAAATATATTTTCGGTTTTCATCATATTTCGATAGATTAAGGTTTTATTTAAGTACGCTGAAAAGTATTTTACTGAAAAATTTTTTTTTTCGAGCATTTCAAGAGCATTTTACTACCACGTGTGTTTATGTGTCACACCCACTTTTCTGTCGCACACTTTTCTGCATATATTTTAGATCTTTATATCCCCTACATTGCTCGCTAGGGATTTTTTTTTTACTCCCGAAGGTGTTGGCTATCCTTGAAATGCAAAAGTTGGAATTCTTTCGTTTCTGCTGTTTGGAAACAACATTCTTTCAAACACGCGATTAGTTTTGTTCAAGTGTGATTGCGAGTAGTTGTTACACTTACGTTTGTAGTGCTTGTTTACGTGTGTTTGGTTGTGTTTATTGAAGATGACGAAAAGTAAAGGCATTTTCAAGAAACGACAATTTGGAGGAAACAATTTTAGAAAGCTTTCTGTACAAGAGGTTATGTCGCCTGGCAACGATGTTTCTAATTTTAATTCTCCAACAAGTGCATCATCAAAGAAGCTCTCACCATTACAAGAGAGTTACAACGAATTTACTGTAAGTGACAAGGGGTGCAGTAACATTATTATAAATTTGACAATGTTATGAGATGTAATTTCTAAATTCGTACAATGTAGACAATGTAGTGAGTCACAGAGTGTGAAAATTTGTGAGAGTGCCAGTGGTAAAAAAGGCATAGCAATTGCTTTGGATTTAATTTGCACTAAATGCTCAGCTGTGATATCATTTATGAGTTATTCGAAACCAGAAGCAAGTGATCCTTATGAAATCAATAGTAGATTAGTTTACGCTTTATGATCCATTGGCAAAGGCATGGCTGGAGGGAGGATATTTTTTTCAGTGATTAACTTACATCAACTACCAAATAAATTTGGAAAACTGACTGCAATATTAGAGAAAACTGTGTGTGAGGTCAGTGACGAAAGCATGAGACTGGCTGCTAGGGAAGCAGTGGAAGAAAATGATCGAGGTTCGGATATTGCAGTTGCACTTGATGGAAGTTAGCAGAAAAGAGGACATACTTCTCTGAATGGAGTAGCGACTGCCACGAGTGTAGACACTGGTAAAGTGTTAGATGTGGAGATAATGTCTAAATATTGCATCTGTTGTAAAGTCAATGGACATAAAGACCGCAACTGTGTTGCTAGTTTTAGAGGGACAAGTGGTGGTATGGAAGTTCATGGAGTACAAGAAATATTTCATCGCTCCATAGAAACAAGAAGCATACAGTACACCAAATATTTGCGCGATGGTGGCAGTAAGGCATACAACAATGTGGTGAACTATAAGCCATATGGAGATGCCATTATTGGCAAAATAGAATGTGTAGGTCATGTTCAAAAACATTTGGGAACAAGGCTGAGAAAACTAACTGTTGATATGAGAGGAAAAAATTAGAAGGTGGAAAATTGTTGACTGAACACGGTCAGTTAACTAAAACTGAAACAGAAAACTTGCAGGTATACTATGGGCAGGCAATTACGAGAAATAAAGAAAATCTGGAGGCAATGAAGAGAGATGTTTGGGACATATTCTTCCATAAGTCCTCTACTGATGATAAGTCATGTCATGGATTGTGTCCATCAAGAGAAAATTCGTGGTGCAAATACAATAGGACTTAGGCAACTGGAGAATCATATCTCACCAGCATTCTCTTCCTGCTGCTGTTGTGACAGCAATTAAACCTATTTTCAGAGACTTGGCTCATCCTGACCTACTAAGGAAATGTCTGCATGGGCAGACACAGAACCCAAGTGAATGTTTCAACAGCATAATTTGGAACTGCCTTCCTAAAACTGTATTTGTAGGCATGCATACAATGAAACTAGGAGATCATGATGCTGTTATTACATTAAATTGTGGTTATATTGGAAAGTGTTGGGTCCTGAAAAAGCTGGGAATTAATCCTGGTGAAAATATGATGACTGGGCTGCAACATTGCGATAAAATGAGGATAGCCTATGCAGACAGATCTGCATCTAATATGGCCAAGAACGCAAAACAAACACCCATAAATGGGAAAAAGAAGGTGGAAGACCTGCTAGAGGCCAAAGAAAGACCATCATATGCTGCAGGGCAGTTTTAATTAACTGTAAGTGACACATTTTAAAAGTTTTTCTTTAAAATCAATTTCTGTAAACCAAACTTTTCAGTACATATGTCCCATTATATCAGAATCTATCATAGATAAATGAATGAAATTTTCAGAGTCTCTGCATAACATAAAAATTTACCTGTGGCACTACATTCATTAATATTCCCCCATTAGGAAGTCCAGAAAAAAAAATTCTGTAGAAAAACTTAATATTTTTTGCTAATAAATTTATGAAAGTATTTATTAAAAACTATAAAATGGATAAAGTACTTTTAGTACAGTTGACTCTATTAGCATCATGTAACATACAGTAAAAATATTAAGATCCTGCATCAAATAATTTTTTCAGAAATTGTCTAATACTTGTCTAAATTAACATGGATTAGATAGATCGGGTGTGGTCCCCTTAATAGTTTGTTTGAAGAAAAAGCATTAGGCACCTTGAGCAAATATGACTGTTACACCAGTGGTTACTCTTTTGAGGGGAAAGGACTTGGGACTGTCCCTGATCGAAACACAATGACTTCTGTCTCCAATGGAGAATAGCTGGAAGATAATATGCATATTACACTCACTGGTTAATTTTGAGAAATGTAGGGGTCCAATGATTATATGTTTATCCTACTTGTTCTGCTCATCTGACTTGCTTTAGTCCAGATCACGAACATGAACTGATATTCCAGTATACTGCACCCCAAATTTAGGTATGTTCTGGAGCTTCATGGGGAACTTGACACCAGCAAAGTTATAACACTTCTGAATTTCAGGGTATCTACCGTATCGAGATGTGCGCCCTTGATTCCGTTTAATATCTCTTTTCCAAGTGAGCATGCTCATACTCGAGATCTGTTATCGCTTTTATTTTAGTCAATAATACTTGCCTTCCTATCAGCTGTATGCTTAAGAAGCTTGATATAGCTTGACCCTCCGTTTACCGCATCATGGACATATGGACTGACGTCAAGGCGCAGTATTTGGCTGAGTGCTTTAGCTGACTGTCTAACTTTCTTCTCAGAAAACATCCAGTGTACCACTCAAGGTGGACATATGAAACCACTCGGCGCTTGATGTGGCCCACGATATCACGCCATTCCCGACGACGAAGCTTATGCTGGCTGCAATGAAGAGCAGGAAGATGCACGTACCCTACAGTGAAGGCGAGAAGCTGACGGAGGAGATGGTGCATTGCCCCAGTATGAACAGCTTGGCTGCAGCTGCGGAGAAGTTTGTTGCCTGAGTCAGCTGCCGGGGGGTGGGTTAACCTTGGATGCCAGAGCAGAACTAGTTTGGGTGCGGCAGTGCCAGATCAGGTACAGATGCAGCTGTTGCCACAGCTTCCCCTACAGTGATACTGTGGGGATAGTAGTTCCTCCACAGACATGAGTGCTGAAAGAATAACGGAAATAAAAGTACAACATTCCATAAGGTGCCTGCTGCTGTTGCAAGGGAAGACACTGACTATATGTGAGCATAGTGAGTGTGTACATAAATCACCTATATCTTTCAATGTCAATGACATATCTCTGACGTCACTGGAAATCATCTCTGGCATTTCCTCACAGTGATGAATGATCTTCTCCTCCACCCATTGTGACATCTCATCATTCTAGTTCGAACCACCATGGAACCTTTGATCTTGCTTCCCTACACTGCCTCCAACATATATGTCTAATAAACAATCATGCACACAAAAACTACGAAGAAATAATTTTTTTTAATATACACACACAAAATAGCTGTGATGTTGATGACCTCACAACCTCTCTCTCTCCCTAACTGCTCCTGATCCTTGAAATCAACTACAGCAACAAAGAATATGCCTCAGATTCGTTGGCCATGATATGATAACACATTGCATATACAAATCATTATGATGAAATTTTAGAATGAATTTTTCTTTTTATCGAAAAGAGTATGTCTCAGAGTCATATACCACCAAATAACATCATATTATGTGTACACAGTACTTTTTTGAAGAGAAATTTATATACTTACGATGCGGTTGCCGTTGCTACTGCCTCTCAGCTACCAGCTGATAGATGATTTGGTACATATATGCTGAAACAATAGGGCAATATGTATTCAATACTATGAAATTCTTGGTGAAACATTTTTGAAAAGGAGGAAAAGTTACAGTTGTTGTTGTTGTTGTGGTCTTCAGTCCTGAGACTGGTTTGATGCAGCTCTCCATGCTACTCTATCCTGTGCAAGCTTCTTCATCTCCCAGTATCTACTGCAACCTACATCCTTCTGAATCTGCTTGATGTATTCATCTCTTGGTCTCCCTCTACGATTTTTACCCTCCACACTGCCCTCCAATGCTAAATTTGTGATCCCTTGATGCCTCAAAACATGTCCTACCAACCGATCCCTTCTTCTAGTCAAGTTGTGCCACAAACTTCTCTTCTCCCCAATCCTATTCAATACCTCCTCATTAGTTACGTGATCTACCCACCTTATCTTCAGCATTCTTCTGTAGCACCACATTTCGAAAGCTTCTATTCTCTTCTTGTCCAAACTAGTTATCGTCCATGTTTCACTTCCATACATAGCTACACTCCATACAAATACTTTCAGAAACGACTTCCTAACACTTAAATCTATACTCGATGTTAACAAATTCCTCTTCTTGAGAAACGCTTTCCTTGCCATTGCCAGTCTACATTTTATATCCTCTCTACTTCGACAATCATCGGTTATTTTACTCCCTAAATAGCAAAACTCCTTTACTACTTTAAGTGTCTCATTTCCTAATCTAATTCCCGCAGCATCACCCGACTTAATTTGACTACATTCCATTATCCTCGTTTTGCTTTTGTTGATATTCATCTTATATCCTCCTTTCAAGACACTGTCCATTCCGTTCAACTGCTCTTCCAAGTCCTTTGCTGTCTCTGACAGAATTACAATGTCATCGGCGAACCTCAAAGTTTTTACTTCTTCTCCATGAATTTTAATACCTACTCCGTATTTTTCTTTTGTTTCCTTTACTGCTTGCTCAATATACAGATTGAATAACATCGGGGAGAGGCTACAACCCTGTCTTACTCCTTTCCCAACCACTGCTTCCCTTTCATGCCCCTCGATTCTTATAACTGCCATCTGGTTTCTGTACAAACTGTAAATAGCCTTTCGCTCCCTGTATTTTACCCCTGCCACCTTCAGAATTTGAAAGAGAGTATTCCAGTTAACATTGTCAAAAGCTTTCTCTAAGTCTACAAATGCTAGAAACGTAGGTTTGCCTTTTCTTAATCTTTCTTCTAAGATAAGTCGTAAGGTCAGTATTGCCTCACGTGTTCCAACATTTCTACGGAATCCAAACTGATCTTCTCCGAGGTCGGCTTCTATCAGTTTTTCCATTCGTCTATAAAGAATTCGCGTTAGTATTTTGCAGCTGTGACTTATTAAACTGATAGTTCGGTAATTTTCACATCTGTCAACACCTGCTTTCTTTGGGATTGGAATTATTATATTCTTCTTGAAGTCTGAGGGTATTTCGCCTGTCTCATACATCGTGCTCACCAGATGGTAGAGTTTTGTCATGACTGGCTCTCCCGAGGCCATCAGTAGTTCAAATGGAATGTTGTCTACTCCCGGGGCCTTGTTTCGACTCAGGTCTTTCAGTGCTCTGTCAAACTCTTCACGCAGTATCTTATCTCCCATTTCGTCTTCATCTACATCCTCTTCGATTTCCATAATATTGTCCTCAAGTACATCACCCTTGTATAAACCCTCTATATACTCCTTCCACCTTTCTGCCTTCCCTTCTTTGCTTAGAACTGGGTTGCCATCTGAGCTCTTGATATTCATACAAGTGGTTCTCTTCTCTCCAAAGGTCTCTTTAATTTTCCTGTAGGCAGTATCTATCTTACCCCTAGTGAGACAAGCCTCTACATCCTTACATTTGTCCTCTAGCCATCCCTGCTTAGCCATTTTGCACTTCCTGTTGATATCATTTTTGAGACGTTTGTATTCCTTTTTGCCTACTTCATTTACTGCATTTTTATATTTTCTCCTTTCATCAATTAAATTCAATATTTCTTCTGTTACCCAAGGATTTCTATTAGCCCTCGTCTTTTTACCTACTTTATCCTCTGCTGCCTTCACTACTTCTTCCCTCAGAGCTACCCATTCTTCTTCTACTGTATTTCTTTCCCCCATTCCTGTCAGTTGTTCCCTTATGCTCTCCCTGAAACTCTGTACAACCTCTGGTTCTTTCAGTTTATCCAGGTCCCATCTCCTTAAATTCCCACCTTTTTGCAGTTTCTTCAGTTTCAATCTGCAGTTCATAACCAATAGATTGTGGTCAGAATCCACATCTGCCCCAGGAAATGTCTTACAATTTAAAACCTGGTTCCTAAATCTCTGTCTTACCATTATATAATCTATCTGATACCTGTTAGTATCTCCAGGATTCTTCCAGGTATACAACCTTCTTTTATGATTCTTGAACCAAGTGTTGGCTATGATTAAGTTATGCTCTGTGCAAAATTCTACAAGGCGGCTTCCTCTTTCATTCCTTCCCCCCAATCCATATTCACCTACTATGTTTCCTTCTCTCCCTTTTCCTACTGACGAATTCCAGTCGCCCATGACTATTAAATTTTCGTCTCCCTTCACTACCTGAATAATTTCTTTTATCTCATCATACATTTCATCTATTTCTTCATCATCTGCAGAGGTAGTTGGCATATAAACTTGTACTAATGTAGTAGGCATGGGCTTTGTGTCTATCTTGGCCACAATAATGCGTTCACTATGCTGTTTGTAGTAGCTAACCCGCACTCCTATTTTTTTATTCATTATTAAACCTACTCCTGCATTACCCCTATTTGATTTTGTATTTATAACCCTGTAATCACCTGACCAAAAGTCTTGTTCCTCCTGCCACCGAACTTCACTAATTCCCACTATATCTAACTTTAACCTATCCATTTCCCTTTTTAAATTTTCTAACCTACCTGCCCGATTAAGGGATCTGACATTCCACGCTCCGATCCGTAGAACGCCAGTTTTCTTTCTCCTGATAACGACGTCCTCCTGAGTAGTCCCCGCCCGGAGATCCGAATGGGGGACTATTTTACCTCCGGAATATTTTACCCAAGAGGACGCCATCACCATTTAATCATACAGTAGAGTTGCATGTCCTCGGGAAAAATTACGGCTGTAGTTTCCCCTTGCTTTCAGCCGTTCGCAGTACCAGCACAGCAAGGCCGTTTTGGTTAATGTTACAAGGCCAGATCAGTCAATCATCCAGACTGTTGCCCCTGCAACTACTGAAAAGGCTGCTGCCCCTCTTCAGGAACCACATGTTTGTCTGGCCTCTCAACAGATACCCCTCCGTTGTGGTTGCACCTACGGCACGGCCATCTGTATCGCTGAGGCACGCAAGCCTCCCCACCAACGGCAAGGTCCATGGTTCAGGGGGGGAAAGTTACAGTTATCGATTTAAATATGTACTTACCTGCTAATTCCCACTCATCTGATTACCCAGGGCGTTTGCCACTGGCACCGCTGCTGCTGCTGTTGGTTGAACTCTTCGTCTTGCAGTAACTAACTAATAAAGATCGATCATTAGTGCACAAGTGGGTAGACAAGTGACCTGACAACTCTGGATGATGGAGATTGAAGACAACTGCAAATTAGGTAGGGTTTATATAATCTCAAGTTCCTCCCCCTATTTCGGTGGCAGCCAATAGGACTGCAGCAACTCGGACCAGCAAGTTGGAGGAAGTCCATTAGTCTACCTATCACAACATGTTAGGCCAAGAGCCTTTGTCCTGCCGACGTGTTACCATTGTCTTTGACAGGCAGAGACCTGCTGATTTTTGCTGGATTGTCTTCTTCTTAGAGCTAGCAAGAGATGCTGCTATGTTCCAAGCATAATTACAAGTTACCACAGAGGAAGTAACTGCCTACTTCTTCTCCTGGGGCGGTCCAGACTCCTATGTGCTGGAGGAAATATAACCTTCCAGGAAGGGAATGTTATCACCTGTGACACTGAAATATATTGTTACATTCGGACAAAGCTATGGGTCTCAGTTTTCCCAGTAAACTTGAAAATATTTATGGGAACGCCGCTAGTGAGTCAGGTACTGTTAAGGCAGTGCAGTCGTTCTGGGAGATACGCTTGTTTCTAACACAGAGAGCTGATAGACTCCAGGTAGATCGTTAGGAGATACGAGGCATTTTCTGAATAATTTGTGCAGGCAGTCGTCTGTGGCTTCGGCAGCGAGCGATGCAAACAGACACACCTGAGCTGGTCAATGCGGGGCATCCAGGCCGCAAGCAGGTGGTGAGACAAAGGCTTGAGCAGGTACCACAATACAGGCAGTAGCAGACAGATACAATAGCCCTGCGCCAGTTCGGGTATGGTCGTGAGAGCCTGCCACAGGTGGTGTGCCAGCTGATGCAGCACTGTCAGTTGAACGACAGACACAGTGGCAGCTGGTCCGTGTGGACACTGGAAGTGGCGGTGCGTGATTTATTTAGTTTTGTAGGTCCATTTTTTTTTCATGTATGGCATTAGAGGGATCTAACCAACGTTATTTAACTACTGTTTCTTCTCGATACGACAGTTGACAAGTGGGGAGCGCTTTTATTTTCGTGACATGCTCTTTATATATCTAGGGCAGTAAATGTTTTTGTTTCATTATTGTTTTTTAGCACTCTGTAATTAGGACAATTTTCATTCATCTCAGAATGAGATTTTCACACTGCTGCGGAGTGTGCGCTGATATGTAACTTCCTGGCAGATTAAAACTGTGTGCCCGACCGAGACTCGAACTCGGGACCTTTGCCTTTCGCGGGCAAGTGCTCTACCATCTGAGCTACCGAAGCACGACTCACGCCCGGTACTCACAGCTTTACTTCTGCCAGTACCTCGTCTCCTACCTTCCAAACTTTACAGAAGCTCGCAGTTGCAGATGGTAGAGAACTTGCCCGCGAAAGGCAAAGGTCCCGAGTTCGAGTCTCGGTCGGGCACACAGTTTTAATCTGCCAGGAAGTTTCAATTTTCATTGACGTTTTTTCTCAAGATATCTGGTTTTGTTGAGAGGCCATGTAGTCGATGTCTATTGGTGTGTGTTTGTGTTGCGTGTGTATATGTGTGTGCGTGTTTTTTGTATTTTTCTACCTGTACAGACGAAGTTCTTATATAACATAGGAAGCAGTATGTTATTAGAATATTAGCATATTTCGAGTATTTTTCTATGTGTAGTTCAAAGTTTTTCATACTATGTGGTGAGTTGCAAAGCGCTTTTCGATATGTAGGCGAGATAATTGTTTTGTTTCAGTTAGTGATTTATGAGCGTTTTTATATGTGTGGACGATTGTTTCCACATGAGAGCATTTTTCTGTCATCCCACCAATTTTAAACCATTATGTTTACTCACATGTCAAGAAGCAATGCTGTAGTGTAATTCTTGGTTTGGGTTCGCCACCAAAATTTAGAGAACTGTTCCAGCCAACTAAAGCACATATAAGTAAACAAACACAGTTCCCAAGACAGTGCCTTGGATCCTTCCTTTCCAGCAGCTCAGCACAGAGTGAGTCTTTTTGCACCAGTTCACTAGTGAGAGATGGGATGGGGGGATTCCGGCACCCCCAAAAACTGGTTAAATAAGGAATAGGCAAACTGAATTTGAAAAATAATCAGTATATCCTTTGCAATGTAAGTGACAATGATTTTCATTTTATGTTGTGAGATGCTTCCACACCAATAGCTCAGCCCCGACTGAGCATTGCTCACCAATGTCCAGATGTGCGAGGGGGGGGGGAGGGGTTAGGGAGGAGAAGAGGGAGGAGTGCGAGGAGGGAAATACTCCCAGATATTTTACGGAAGTAACTGCTACCAGTGTTTGTTTCGCTATCCTATAATCATACAATAAAGGATCCTTCTTTCTGTGTATTCGCAATACATTACATTTGTCTATGTTAAGGGACAGTTGCAACTCCCTGCACCAAGTGCCTATCCGCTGCAGATCTTCCTGCATTTCGCTGCAATTTTCTAATGCTGCAACATCTCTGTATACTACAGCATCAGGGCTCAGAAGTGAACTGTCAAGGGGTTGACATAAAAACTGTCCCAGGATTAGAGTTCTTTTTACAAGAAGGGTGGTGAAGGAGGAGTGAGAGGAGTGAGGGATTTCACAGAAGGACAGTTTGTTGCAGGGGGTCACAGGGTGGCCCACAGAGGGTCATAAATCAATTGGCATAACAATAGTTTGAGGGAAAGCGGAGGAGGAAAATTTGCCCCTGAATGTAACCTTATCCCTGAATGTATGCAATCTGCAATACAAACTAAATGCACTAGAATGACCCTTACCCAGATACCTACATGTTTATTGTGCTTTCTGACATTTTCTTGACACACTTTACAAAATCAGTTCTCTGTTCAGTTATTTTCCTTATCATCTGTGAATGATAATTCTTAAGGCACTCAGTTTTTATCTACTTTTACTCCGAGAAGGTTTATTTGTTTCCATTTCTACACTATTTGATCTAAGTGTTAGGAATGACAGGCTTTATCCTTCTGTAATTACCTGGAAGACAGAGACTGCAAAACGCGATTATATACTGCACAATGTTTCCTTGGGCAGATCATAATTTATTAGTTATCTACAGCAGATTTAAACGGAATAAATTGCAGGTAAGTAGGGAGTTAACGATACGGAACTTCGGTAAAATGAAGGAACCAGACATAATGAAGAGTTTCAGAGCGATGATTGGGCTGTGACTGACAGCAGCGGATGAAAGGAATACAAGAGAAGATGAAGTGTAGCTTTCAGAGGAGGATATAAGCAGAAAGACAAGGGCCAGTAGAAAAGCTTCGACAACAAGCAAGATATTGAATTTATGTGACGGAAGGAAGAAGAAGTACAGCAATGCGGCAAATGAAACAAGCTAAAGGGAACATTGAAGTCCAAAAATTGAGATCGAAAGAGTACAAATGGCTAAGCAAGTGTGGCCAGAGGTCGAATACAAGGCTGTAGAGGCATGCAAGACCACACGAGTGGAAGACGCTGCTACAGCAAAGTTCAAGAGATTTTTTGAGAAAAGAGTAGCAGCTGTGTGACTATGACGACTTCAACTGCCAAGCCGGTTCTCGACAAAGATGGGGAGTGTGCAAGATGGAAGGACTATACACACGTGGAATACAAAGGAAGTGAACTTCAAGCCAATATTGCAGAAATGGAAGAGGAAGTAAATGAAGATGAGATGGGAGATACGATACTGTGAGAAGAAGTTAACAGAGTACCGTAAGATCCAAGTTAAAACAAGGTTCCCAGAGTAGATGTTTGAACAAAATTGAAAAGAAGACAGCCATTGGTAGGACACGATCTGAGGCATCCAGAAATCGTTAATTTTGTAGTGGAGGGAAGTGCGGAGGATAAAAGTTTTAGAGGGAGGCCAAGATTCGAATGGAATCAGCGGTTTCCGTGGATGTACATTGCGGTACTTCTGCAAAGATGAACAAGCTTGCACGAGATGGACTAGCGTGGAGAGATGCATCAAACAAGAGATCGGAACACAACAACAACAACAACAACAACAACAACAACAACACAATATACGCAGAATTTGTGTGTACCAGTTACATCACCTTAAGAAAACTTTGGGATGTCATAGTATGAACATATTGTAGCAAATGACACACGGTAATTTCCTCTGTACTGTAGTAACATGATGCCGATGCATAAAAATCCTAGACGACATATGGAGGATAGGACCGAGGCGTCAGTAGTGCTCGGATAACCAAATGGTAAGGACACCGATCGCGATAAGTGGAAAATCCGGGGTCGACTCCTGCTCCGACACAAATTTTCACTGTCGTCAGTCAATTAAAGAGCTGATGGTTGTCCGTATTCGCAACTGCGAAGATATTTTAGTTTTTCACAACGGCTGTAGTCGCCATAGTTACTTTCCTTCGGACATGCATGCATATCCGAAGTAACATTGCATCTTAATTCGAAATAACAAATGCACTGCAACAACTTGTGTCCTATGTTGTCTGACAGTCGCCACACTGAAGGTGTGCCTACCATCTCATTACGGACAGAAAAGAACACCTCTTGAGGGGAACTGGCGTCCGACATTTAATTTGAATCTCTTCTGTAACGAAAAGTGAAGATGTTTCAAGAGATACAGCTTAGTTGATATCACTTGCTAGTCAGTGTGCTGTAAAGAGCTAGAAACACCATGACGGTTTTCTGTTCTTCTCGTTTAAATAGCATAATTTGGAGGAACTACATTAATGAACTATTAATGGGTGTGAAAGTAAGGGCGACGAGAAACAAGCGCTCTAGGTATACGTTGCAGCAAACACTGTCCCCACCTATAGCAATAATATAACGCTGTTTCACAGCTGTAGACTGTCACTATAGTCTGTCTCTGTAAGACGTATGCGTTTCCTGCCATCGATAGCTGACGTTACAATTGTCCCTGGCTAGATTTACAAAATTTCTGCTTCTCTTCTGCCATTTTTCCCACAGGCCAGATACTGCCCGAAGTTTCACAATTAGGCACACAATTTTCTTATGATTAAAACACTGCAACTAGGTCACATGAGACTCATGACTTTATTTTATTAATCATCATCTCAGCTTCACTGCTGGAAGCCAACAAGATACAACGGTGAAGTCACCTCCAAAGCCGCGCGGGTTAGCCTAGCGGTCTGAGGCGCTGCAGTCATGGACTGTGCGGCTGGTCCCGGCGGAGGTTCGAGTCCTCCCTCGGGCATGGGCGTGTGTGTTTGTCCTTAGGATAATTTAGATTAAGTAGTGTGTAAGCTTAGGGACTGATGACCTTAGCAGTTAAGACCCATAAGATTTAATACACGCTTTTCTTCACGTCAAAAGCACATGACTAACCTAAATCTCTTAACGGTTTTTGTTTCAGCTCTAGTACAAATGCTCGATATTTCATTGTGTGAGGTTAGTACCTTCACTGGGAGTTGAAGGTTAATCGACTTCTCGCAGGAAGGGAGTGAGTCTGGGGTGCTAGGCAGTGTTCCGCTTCGTCAGTAGAAGGCTTTCACTGTGTCTGCACAGCAGGGAGTGGGAGCCACCTGGGAGGCTCCCGAAATGTTGGTGAGGTCGGTTCCTGGCGCTAATTCCTCGCAAAAGGCATGGTGCCCTCAGCTGTCACAGCGCTTCCCATTGTGGGTACTTGACCTTAAAACATGACTTCTGTTTTCACCCTGGACGTTTGAGAAGTTTCACTGCTTTCTTTCTAATTTACAGACTGTCCTTTCCAAAGTGTGCAATGCAATGCTAAGCAATGGAGGGAGACTGTATGGTATCAGTACCAAGCTATTGAATCGTAATATCCATTTTTATACAGCTTGAGTGGGTAGTTTCTATTATGTTTCCTGATTTTGCGTGGGCAAACGCACACTTTCGTTCCTCACACTGTCAGCAGCATTCAATAACCGCCCCAACTAGAGTTTGGATATTATGGGCAGTTCAGAAGAGAATACTTTTATATGGTACTTATTCGATTCAGTGCTCTCGTCTCGTTCTGACTGATACCCACTCATTGCATTTGAGAAATGCAAGCTGTGCTCAGGCAGTAGCAGGAGGAGGAAGAAGGGATTAGAGTTTAACGTTCCGTCAACAACGGGGTCATTAGAGACGGAGAACAGGATGCGATTAGGGAAGGATGGGGAAGGGAGGCGGCCGTGCCGTTTCGAAGGAACCATTCCGGCATTTTCCTTAAGCGAGATGGGAAAGCACGGAGAACCCAAATGAGAATGACCGGACGGTGTTTGAACAGTCGTCCTCCCGAATGCGAGTCAAATGTGTTAAGCATCGCGCTACCCCACTCGGTCTGCAGGCTGTATCACAATCTACACTACTGGCCATTAAAATTGCCATCTGTACATCAAGAAGAAATGCAGATTATAAACGAGTATTCATTGGACAAATATATTATACTAGAACTGACATGTGATTACATTTTCACGCAGTTTGGGTGCATAGATACTGAGAAATCAGTACCCGGAACGACCACCTCTGGCCGTAATAACGGCCTTGATACGCCTGGGCAATGAGTCAAACAAAGCTTGGATGGCGTGTACAGGCATAGCTGCCCATGCAGCTTCAACACGATACCACAGTTCATCAAGAGTAGTGACTGGTCTATTGTGACGAGCCAGTTGCTCGGCCACAATTGATCAGACGTTTTCAATTGGTGAGAGATCTCGAGAATGTGCTGGCCAGGGCAGCAGTCGAACATTTTCTGTATCCAGAAAGGCCCGTACAGCACCTGCAACTTGCGGTCGTGCATTATCCTTCTGAAATGTAGGGTTTCACAGGGATCGAATGAAGGGTAGAGCCACGGGTCGAAACACATCTGAAATCTATCGTCCACTGTTCAAAGTGCCGTCAATGCGAACATGAGGTGACCGAGACGTGTAACCAATGGCACCTCATACCATCACGCCAGGTCATACGCCAGTATGGCGATGACGAATACACGCTTAGAATGTGCGTTCACTGCGATGTCGCCAAACACGGATGCGACCATCATGATGCTGTAACTAGAACCTGGATTCATCCGAAAAAATGACGTTTTGTCATTCGTGCACTCTGTTTCATCGTTGAATACACCATCGCAGGCGCTCCTGTCTATGATGCAACGTCAAGGATAACCGCAACCATGGTCTCCTAGCTGATAGTCCATGCTGCTGGAAACGCCGTCGAAATGTTCGTGATGATGGTTGTTTGGTTGTTGTCTTGCAAACGGCCCCATCTGTTGACTCAGGGATCGAGACGTGGCTGCACGATCCGTTACAGCCATGCGGATAAGATGCCTGTCATCTCGACTGCTAGTGATACGAGGCCGTGCTAGTGATCCAGCACCGTGTTCGGTATTACCCTCCTCAACCCACCGATTCCATATTCTGCTAACAGTCATTGGATCTCGACCAACGGGAGCAGAAATGTCGCGATAGGATAAACCGCAATCGCGATAGGCTTCAATCCGACTTTTATCAAAGTAGGAAACGTGATGGTACGCATTTCTCCTCCTTACACGAGGCATCACAACAACGTTTCACCAGGCAACGCCGGTCAACTGCTGTTTGTGTATGAGAAATCAGTTGGAAACTTTCCTCATTTCAGCACGTTGTAGGTGTCGCCACCGGCGGCAACCTTGTGTGAATGCTCTCAAAAGCTAATCGTTTGCACATCATAGCATCTTCTTCCTTTCGGTTAAATTTCGCGTCTGTAGCACGTCATCTTCGTGGAGTAGCAATTTTAATGGCCAGTTGTGTATCTTCTCGGCGCCTCGCAGTAACCTAATTCAGTCACATGTCTTGTACGCTCAGTTCTTTGTATTTATGATTTGTCTCGTTTATGTTGAACTGGCGAGCTGTCTAAACGTGGAAGTCTTAACCCTTCTTAATCCTGCAATCTTCGAATTAAATACAAGTCACGCAGTGCTTAGCATCTTACTTTAATTTACTGCCGCAGTGGTAAAACCGGTTCCCGTCAGGTCACCGAAGTTAAGCTTCGTCAGGCTGGGCTAGCACTTGGATGGGTGATCATCCTGTCTGCTGAGCGCTGTCGGATAGGGGGGATTGGGGGGGGGGGGGGGTGCACTCAGCCCTTGAGAGGCAAACTGATGGAGGCAAACTGAGGAGCTACTTGATTGAGAAGCAGCGGCTCCGGTCTCGGAAACTGACATACGGCTGAGAGAGCTGTGTGCTGACCACATGCCCCTCTGTATCCGCATCCGGTGGCGCCTGTGGATGAGGACGACACGGCGGCCGGTCGGTACCGCTGGGTCCGACAGGACCTGTGGAAGGAGTTTGCGTTTAAATGTTTTGGAATATGGCTCTGTGCTGTTTCTCGTCAATAATTCACCTGTCTAGAGCAAATTCAAGTTTTTTATTCCCGATCTTGAATTACATCTTATAACACTGATTTCTTACAAACAGCACGTTGCAAGGCATTCCAAATATGCTCAATAATGTTCATGTCTGTGGAGTTTGGTGGCCAGCGGAAGTTTTTGAACTCAGGAGAATGTTCCTGGAGCCATTCCGTAGCAATTCTGGCCCTGTGGGATGTCACATTGGCCTGCTGGAATTGCCCCGGTCCGTTGGAATACACAATGGACATGAATGGATGTTGGAGATCGGACAGTGTGGTTACGTGCGTGACACGTGTCAGAGTCTCATCTTCACGTATCAGCGGTCCCATGTAACTGCAACTGCACACGCTCCACACCATTACAGAGGTTCCTCCAGCTTGAACATTCAACCAATCCCCTGCTGATATGCAGGGTCCGTTCATTCATGAGGTTGTCCACATACCTGTATACGTCCATCCGCTCCATACAATTTGAAATGAGACTCGTCCGACCAGGCAACATGTTTCCAGTCGTTAACAGTCGAATTTTGGTGTCGACGAACGAGGCGTAAAGCTTTGTGTTGTGCAATCATCAAAGGTATACGAGCGGACCTCCGGCTCCGAAAGCACATATTTATGTTCTTCCGTTGAATGGTTCGCACACTGACACTTGTTGAAGGCTATAAAGGTCGCGCAATTGTTGATATTCCTATACTCGCACTATATCACTCCAACATACGAAGCTTGTTAGCACTTGATGTAGAGAATTGGGTTGGCGCCATTAAATTGTATTGTAGTAGTTGCTGCTGCTGCTGGCTGGTTCACTGTTGTGTCTTGATGTTAATGTTGGCTCTATATGTATTCGTCTAGGGGGAAAAAGATGAGGTCCCATGTTGTTGATGTGCTTGTTGATAAATAATGCACGACAGCAAAAGTAAACTTCAACTATTTATTGGCATGGTAACCATCTTAGCTCCGCTGACCACCCAAAGATGTTGTCAGAGTACAGAGTAACACTTCTTTTACAACATCTTTGCATCGTTTTTCCACATGAGACAATAACATACACACTTTATAAAAGTTCTGTTAAGACTGAGCTGACGAGGCTTCTCGCTGCTTGTATTTATAACCTTGTCAAAGAACTTCTAAGACGAGACGTGGTTTATAAGTCAGGCATTCATCTGTTATCGTAATTTGTGCAAAAAAGTTATTAATTTACATCGAGTGACATAATTTAACAGGTCATTAAAATGGCGGACAGATTTGTCAACTTGTCAGAACAATTCTTTGTTGCAAGAAGGCCGTTTTTCAGAGGTACATCTGTTGACTTCTCACATTTGCATACATAAGTAAATAACGTGAATTATTAAAAATTACAGTGGTTCTCGTTTAAAATAGATGTGTTTACGTGTATAGTGAGTGAAAACAGTCCTAGTGAATAAACAGGTTTCACTGGGTAATTTTTATTTAAGGAGATCCAAAATACGTTAGTTGACTAATATTATTCATATTTCATATTAATTATTTCAGTTGAATATAGTGTTTTTAGATAATGATATTTGCTATATCAGTGTTCAAGTGATGTTAACTTTTGTGTGGGTCAGTTATTAATTATATATTAGTAGGTTGACTGTTTATGTAGACATGTTATGCAATCATTGCTAACATACACAATTACTTTTCCATTATCATAATTGCTAGTTAAACTGGTTGAATTAGGAGGGTATCACATACTTCGTTATAATAAAGCCTTTAATAGGTTCCGTTACACGGCCCAACACTGAAATCTGTAGCTATTTGTGGAAGGGTTGCACTTATGTCACGTTGAACGATTCTCTTCAGTTTCCGTTGGTCCCTTTCTTGCAGGATCGTTTTCCGGCCGCAGCAGTGTCGGGGATCTGATCTTTTACCGGATTCCTGATACTCACGGTACACTCGGGAAATGATCGTGCGGGAAAATCCCCACTTCATCGCTGCCTCGGAGATGCTGCGTCCCATCGTTCGTGCTCTGGCTATAACACCACGGTCAGACTCACATCTTGATAAGCTGTCATTATAGCAACAGAAGCCGATCTAAGAACTGCGCCAGGCACTTGTTGTCTCATATAGGCGTTGCCGACCGCAACGCCGTGGCCTGCATGTTTAAATATCTCTGCATTTGAATAAGCATGCCTATACCAGCTACTTTGGCGCTGAAGTGTATATTGCATTAGCATGCCGGCCGCTGTGGCCGAACGGTTCTAGGCGCTTCAGTCCGGAACTGCGCTGGTGCTACGGTCGCTGGTTGGAATCCTGCCTCGGGCTTGGATGTGTGTGATATCCTTAGGTAGTTAGGTTTAAGTAGTTCTAAGTCTAGGGGACTGATGATCTCAGATGTTAAGTTACATAGTGCTTAGAGCCATTATGAGCATTAGTATTCGTGACGCGCTATTTCCAGGAGAGGTTTATAAATGTCTGAGGATAATAATACCATTCCGAAACCAGCAATCAAGACTTGTAATATAGTTTTTATCAAAGTCTGCTTTTGGCGTGAAAGTGGTTTCATCTCCCGTATTTTTTGTTTTTGTTTTGTTTCTAACACAGTAAGTGACGTGGAATTGAATTACATTTGCTGAAAATTAGCCATTTAACATGACATGAGCAAGTTCAATTATGTAGTGCCCTTGACAATACTTATCCTTGGCCGCGCGGGATTAGCCGAGCGGTCTCAGGGGCTGCAGTCATGGACTGTGCGGCTGGTCCCGGCGGAAGTTCGAGTCCTCCCTCGGGCATGGATGTGTGTGTTTGTCCTTAGGATAATTTAGGTTAAATAGTGTGTAAGCTTAGGGACTGATGACCTTAGCGGTTAAGTCCCATAAGATTTCACACACATTTGAACATTTTTTAACTTAGCCTTGTTTGGTTTACTATCGTCGCCAGACGGCGACATCGATATCGTGATGAACGCAGTCGCCCAGAGTCATTTGGTTTCACTGCAGCTCAAAGAGCGGCGTGCACTTGGCATCAATTGGCAAGATCTTGCGGTGGCATGAGCTAGGAATGAAATGGGTCCAATAGCTGTGTTGATATATCAAAAGCTTTGAGATCGCCGATATTACTATTCGTACACGGTTCCTTGCTTTCTCTTGGTTATCCCTCTCGGTTTGCTATTATTGTTTCGTTCGTAAGCTGTTAACCATTCTTGGATTCTAAATTTTGCTCGGTTGTTCTGTCGGATCTGTGTACGGCTTTCGCCGCTGTTGACTCGATGCTTACATCTACTTAACATTATCTCAGAAACGTCCTCGTAGCACTCACGCACCTTGCTAGAGCGTTAACAGATTTTGTATGCCAGTGAAGGTGTTGTGTGTGGTCTGGAGTCCGCTGTGGGGCATGAGGATGGGTTCTGGAGCGGCGGACACCGTCTTGTCGGCAACAGGTGGCGCTGCGGTCATTACTGCCTAATGGCGCGTTCCGCTCGGCCGACTTCGTTATCGCCTATTGGCGAGGATTAAGGCAGCACCCCGACGGCCACCGCTGAAATGCGACGGCGGAATCTGTGGATCGCCGGCGGTGGACTGGTTTAAGGCTCCTAAGGGAGCTCTAACTGCACGGTCAGTGGTCTCTCTGAGGGCCCATTTGTAGGAAATGGGCAGAGCGTTTGTCACGCAAGTGAGAAGTGCTTCAAATGAAAGGCAATGAACAGTGCATTAAGTCGGAGACCAAAAAATACTGAATCGCTTACACAAAACCTTATAAGATAGTTAATGGTGCAGTAAAACAGAATAATATTACAACAATAATTTACAGATTAACTGACTCACTGTTTGAAACTGATTGAACCCATGTAGACAGAAGTAAGCGGACCGTGTTATTTATGTCGTTATTACACCACTGCTGCGACAGAAACATTTTAAAGTAGATATTTTGTGTTTCAGTGTTATTCCTTCCAACCCCATCCCAGCGAGTGCATTTTTCACAGAACGAACCAGAGGTGATATCAGCAGACACAAACGGTAGCCCTGGGATTGGCAATAGGAGAACCAGTCCATAACACTTGATACTGATCATCAGCCGACTGGAATAAATTCAGAGTGCCGCCGGCCGGAGTGGCCGTGCGGGTCTAGGCGCTACAGTCTGGAGCCGAGCGGCCGCTACGGTCGCAGGTTCGAATCCTGCCTCGGGCATGGATGTGTGTGATGTCCTTACGTTAGTTAGGTTTAATTAGTTCTAAGTTCTAGGCGACTGATGACCTAAGAAGTTAAGTCGCATAGTGCTCAGAGCCAATAAATTCAGAGTGCCGAAAACTGAGATTTTCCATGGGTCTCGACGGAGCTTTCTTCCTTCCATCTCAGTATGCAGGTACAAGAGTCGACTACCAGACATATCTTGCCAAGTCTTTAATCAACACCTGGCAATGAAAGTTGGATTTAAGACAGCAGAGAAACGTGAAAGCGATACACAACTTACTTCACATGAAATGCAACAACAAATGAGAAAAAGCATGGTATCAACTCCAAATAAGGAAATTCATTGGCAATGATATGAAATAAAAGACGAAGGATAAAAGGGGTACTTGCATCGAGAAGAGTAATTTTACGATCAGAAGGGTTGATGAGATAAGCGGTCGGACGTAATGCGCCAACGTCACCGGCAAACAGCCCATACAAACTCCCTGCCTGTCTACATTTAACTGACAATGTGGTCCATAAATTATGAAACAGCTGTCACATTTGTTTAAACGTATATCAACACTGACGCTACGCAAGGTAAAAATGAAATAACTGTGCAGGTATCAACCGAGTCCTAGAGAAAGTGACCTACAGTGTTCCAGAAATACTCAGAGCAAAACATTTATGAGTTGCTTCTTTTTATTTTAAATGAACTATAAACCGTGCTTTGATAATGTAAAAATATTCTGTCTAATCTTATTCCCCTAAACACTTTGAAAATATATGCAACTGCTTCTTCAGAATTAGTTACAGAGAATACTTGTAACTTTTTTTTGGCTCTTCTCTGTTTCCTTACGTCTTACGGCTAGGAAGGGATTATATCACACAAAGATTTTATAATTTACTATAGATATCTCTATACACTCCATATAGTTAACGTTTTGTGATTGTAAGCGCATTGTTTCGCTATTGACGGTTGCTGGAAGAAGTCGTGTGAAGGTCGAACGAAGATTTTAAATCTATGGCATTAACGAAAATATTTAAGACGGCAACTGGAAGAAATTTAATTAGTCCTTCATGAAAATGTCCAGAAATTGAGAAGAAACGTTATAGCAAAACTAAGTGGTAGATAAAAGAATTAAAGGTAAGGCTAAGAAAGTTACGAAAGTTGTTCTCCAGGTTGTACGGATTCCCAGGATAAGGCACAAATGATCCGTAAAACTACATAGAAGCAAGGCGGAGAGACAATATTAGGGAAGTTAATGATAAACAACGTTATACGCTGGAAGTCTGAAAGCGAGAATATCTACTGGTGCAATACGTTCACAAATCCGAAATCAGACATGCACTGAAAATCTGTAAAGCGACGAAAGGGACACTAACCAGACTAATCGGTTATCATAAACATAAGAAATAAATTATTAATACATATTCGTACTGGTAGTAATAGTAATACTGGTGGTGGTGGTGGTGATGGTGGTTGTACTTCTTGTTGCTGCGCTTTTATTCGTCCATAGGAACAAATTACGGAAGTGCATGGATAGGTTGGGCAACATATGCGTTATCAATCATCGATACTTAGAACGACGGCTTCCAAAGGAATTGGAAGAGATGATCAGTAAGAGAAAAACGGGACTCACTACCAATCACATCGGTTACCAGTAGCTTATTATCTAGATTTAAAACAGTTTTAACAGAGAACAACATACAGCTTATAAGCTTGATCGTTTTTTTGAAGCTGTTACAAAATAATGACACTAGAAAATTAAATTTGACTCACAACCAGATTTTTGGAAGATGATGCTAATGCCTAGTGTTAAAAACAATTAAAAATTTTCTTGATTTTTCTTGTTTTGAAGAGGCTTTGTAATTTATTGTTGTTAGAAAGTGATAGGAAGAAGAAAGCATTGTTGAAAAGAATGTCATTTCCGAAAAGGTACACAAAATGAACAGGGTTCATTAAGGAGCACCGTGACGGAAATGACTGATTACTTGATTTAGAGAGGAAGGTGACATCCTCTTGTTGGACATGAGAAAGATAGATGCTGCTTACAACGAACCGTTATACACTGTGAGTAAGAATGAAGGCAAAGCATGCCTCACTGTTGATGCCTGAGGCATCGGCCGTATAAGTATGCGTCAGCCCAATATGTGAGGGCGAGAAGTATCTTGTGAAGTGTAATTTTAGCTATGGGTACTGGAAATGTACCTATCAAAAGCATAGCAAAAAGTTCCACAATTATCTTTACAACACAGATCACACACAATTTACAAACGGGGACAGGAAAAATAGGTGCGGTTTACAACATAATGTTCACACCTGCTCACACCTAAGATTTTAGTAGCCGTTTAACAGATTCAATTGTGTGCACTATCAGTTTCACGGAGGATATCAGACAAAGGGACCACACCTACTTGTCATCACCGACTTCGTCAAAATTGATGCTATATGCAAGGCTTGGCCAGAAATGACAGTGGCGTAGGTCGAAACTGACCAAGAGATTAGAGAAAAATGACATTGTTGATACGAGTAGGACGAGGAAAAGTCAGTTATTTTGGCGCACTTTCCAGGCAGCGTTTGGCGTAGCATATCGAGTGTATAACGGTAATCCGAGGGCCGCAGGGTCGAGTCGCTACGCAGAAACTTTCCTTATTTTTAATTTTTACGTTGCGTCCATACAAGGCATAATTACTGCTCTAACGGTTTTCACAGTTAGAGTCACCCCAGAACGATTAAATCGTCAACTGTAAAACAATGAAAGTAATATTATATACGAAATTCTCGTGGACCCCTTACAATCTGTTCTTGGAACATTGTTTGCAATTTCCGAAATTTTATTCACCTTTCGTGTTCATGAAAATAGTAATAAATACAATGCGCCGAGTATTATTCTGTTTACTGGTAGTATAAGTAACGTAAAATCTGAAAAGAAGTTCCCGCATTCATACTCGACACCGCGATCCTTGGCGTGCCCTTCTGAACGTTTTACGCTGCGCCAAACGCTGCCTGGAACCTATGTTAACATAAATGCCACGTGCCTCGCCAAACCCGCTCCACCAGGAATGTCCCGTTTTTTTCCTAAGCACTTCGCCATCTGAAACTCCCACTTTTGCCACTTTCATTTCTGCCACGCCCTGCAGTCCTGGTTAGTATGTCTCCATTAACGTGTGTAATTGTTGCTCTTATGCGAGCTCGTTGCTCCTGCAGGTCCCACACTGAGATCTGGCGGACAGTATCCTTCACAAAGCCCCTAAGAAAAAAGTCTAATTACCGTATTCCTGGAGGCAACTGCGGCCAGAAAATGAACCCTATTTTGCCGGTTCAGCGACCTGGAAATGCGTCGCCAGAACTATCATAACTATCGAGGCCCAGTAGGGAGGGGCACCATCCTACTGCAGCGTAGTGTCAGGTTGCAGCTCTCCGAAGTTTCTAAATGCAAACAGTTCTAACATGTCCAAATCAACGATTGAGGTTATTGACGGTTATGCATAGAGAAACAGCCGCACAACACGGTCATGAAGCAGACGACACAGTTTGTTTACATTTTGACTGTAGCCCCAGCTTTTCAAATTGATTCGGTATACCTTTCTGGACACTTGAAGGCAAACTTCGTCCGTGAAAATCACATTTTTCTGATAGTCTGTGAAGTGTCGGCAGAAGTGCCAACACTGTTTTGTTTGAGGAGACCGAAATGCACGCTATAAGCTCACGCAGGCTGGCGTGAGGTCTGAAACAGGATACGTAATGAATGCTCTAAAGAAAAGTACGTAGCTTCTGGAATACTTAACTTTAATCAACATTTGTAGAACATCGCTCTTGATGATACATTAATAGAATCTCAATATCTATACTGGTAATGGCGCCTTGCTATGTCGTAGCAAATGTAGATGAAGGCTATGCTAACTATCGTCTCGGCAAATGAGAGCGTAATTCTCAGTGAACCATGGCTAGCAACGTCGGCTGTACAACTGGGGCGAGTGCTAGTACGTCTCTCTAGACCTGCCGTGTGGTGGCGCTCGGTCTGCAATTACTGGCAGTGGCGACACGCGGGTCCGTCGTATACTAGCGGACCGCGGCCGATTTAAAAGCTACCACCTAGCAAGTGTGGTGTCTGGCGGTGACACCACAGTCTGGGTCATCGTCGATGCGACAAATAATCTCAGTTACAAATGATTTTTCGTTTGGCCTGTCATCAGGGTCAACCGTATGCAGCAACCCCACTCTGTAGGCATGAAGCTTCAGTCCCACGAGTAGCAACCTGTGCACCAGTGTTGGTGGTAGCTTCAAACGTCGAGACTTCCTGGATAATATAGTTCGGCTAAAGACAATGGCCTGTTTCGTATGTAAAATCTGCGTCTCTCGTGCCGGGACGCCAAAATACCGTAGTTTTCATAACAATTACGTATTCGTTGAACCTCGAATGCAATTTTCGGATAGTTGGACGTGATGTTGGTGTGCTTCTGTAACTAGGCCAGCAGTTCCGTTGGACCAGGGTGTACGATTAGGTCTCCAGTAAGGACATAATGTTTATCCACACACTGTGTGGGTAAACATTATGTTGCAAAACGCTTCATTCCGCCTATTCCTATTTCTCAATACGCACATGATCAAAGTCTTAAACATCACTCCGAAACACACTATAAAACAGGCACTGCTATTAGTACAGTCTTTTTAGTCTTGATCAGTCCTAAGGTATTATTATTTGTATGTTTACTTCGCGAACTGTTGACACTGGATTTAACTATTTGCATATCTATAAAAATAGTATCAATCAGCATTAGAGAACAATATACTTTCGGTTTTCAAATTATATAAATGTAGTAAACATTTTTTGTAGTTTTGCAGAGTTCACGGCCATCACCTTCATCTGACTTCTGGGAATTGTACGGTGATTTCTTTATGTAAAAGACGCGGGGGGACACTTTATCAGTTCCAGCTGTCATTAGTTAAATAACTGAAGACGATGGTGGTGACTGCTGTCAGAAGCTTGAGAAATTCAGTTCAACTAATGCAAAGCAAAAACTGAAAGTACTTTATCCTGTCTGAATGTACGAAATTTGGCTGCTGTATAAACATTCTGAGAAACATTTAAATAAGCTGAAAACAGCTACCACCGTACTGAAGACATTAAAAAACTTGAATTACAGGAAAAACCGAAAACTCAGTGTTTACCCCCCACGCAAATGAAGCTGTATATCATGTATATAATATCACCAATTCGGACCATAATGAACTACACTGCTTCAAGATTGGTCCGTGGGAAACTTTCCGCCAGCGGACTGCAGATGTCCGTTAACAGGTATTTTGGTATTCACTGAAGTTGTATAGATAATCGATGAAAGGGGCTCCTTACATTTCCCAACTATGGCTGTGTAAAATTTTTGAAAGACAACATAGCAACAAAGTTGTGAACAAAAGGAGAAAATATTATCTGAAGATTGATATTTCTAGCCACATTCTGTACACTTTTTTTAATCTTGGCCTATAGTGGCGAGCAGGTTTACTTTCGGTATAAGTATGGCTTCTGTATTATTTCTCTTTATAACAAAGCTAAACTGAGGGTGGTGACATTAACTGTGCAACGGGAATTCGACTCTTAAAAGCAGAGCAGAGAGCGAATAGGTGGAAACAGTACACTGAAGGACTCTTTGAGGGGAAAACTGGTCCGATGTGATAGAAGAAGAAAGAAGAGTCAAAAGGGAAGACATAGGCGATTCTGCATAGGAATCAGAATTTACAAGAGCTCTTGGAGACCTAAGATCGAATGAGGCAAAAAAGATCGATAACATTCCATTAGAAATTTGTAAAATCACTGAGGGAATTGACAACAAAAGGACTATTCATTTTGTTGTGTAGAATGTATACGTCTGGCGACATATCATCTGACATTCTGAAAAATAAAATATACACAATCCTGAAGACTGCAAGAGTTTACAATTGCTACAGATTTCACACAGTCAGCTTAACATTTCATAAATCGAAGCTGCCGTCAACAGAAGAACGGAAAAGAAAATTGACGATGTTTTAGATGCTGATGAGTTTGGCTTTAAATGGCTCTGAGCACTATGGGATTTAACACTTGAGGTCATCACTCCCCTAGACTTAGAACTACTTAAACCTAACTAACCTAAGGACATCACACACATCCATGCCCGAGGCGGGATTCGAACATGCGACCTTAGTAGTTGCGCGGTTCCGGACTTAAGTGCTTAGAACCGCTCGGCCACAGCAGCCGGCACGAGTTTGTCTTTAGGTATGGTAAAGGTACAAGAGGCAGTTCTGACATCGCGTTTGATAATGGATGTAAGACTAATGAAAAATCAAGATACGTTGATAGGATCTGTCGACCTGAAAAAATCGTACGACAATGCCAAATGGTTCAAGATTTTCGGAATTCTGAGGAAAACAGGGGTACGCTACGGTGAGAGACGGGTAAGATGCAGCACGAACAAGAGCCGAGCAATAAGAATGCAAAAACAAGAACGAAGTGCTCATATTAAACACGGTATAAGTCAAAGATGTATTCTTTTACTTCCACTGTTTAATTTCTACACCTAAGAAGCAGTGATGGAAGGTGAAAGCACATCAATGTTAAGATTAGCTGATGACATTGCTATCTTCAGTGAAAGTGAAGACTCACAGGATCTGCTGAACAGAATGAACAGTCTAACTTAAACTAAGAACAACACACTCAACCATGCCCGATGCAGGACTCGAACCTCCGGTTGGAGGGGCCGCGCGATCCGACACATTGCGCCTCAAACAGCGCGGCCACGACGCGTGGCGCGCCCAGTGCACATAAATTGTCCAGAATTATGTTTCTTAATTTCGAAACTATACGTATACGTTTGCACTTTCTGTATATTTCTCCGTAAAACTGTTTCATAATTTCAAAGATGTTTTTAACGACGCATGTAAATGAAATTTTTTCGATAATTCACTACAAACACTGTTTATTTATTGTTTTCGTTTGTAATAGAAAATTGGCAAAATGAATACCCGGGAAATGACGGGTGTAACAGCTAATTAATGAATGATGTTAGTGGTAGCCCATTAGGGATTAAATTTGAACTTAACTTATTGGGTAAAGCAGGCTATAGCGTTCGATGCATACTCATAAAGTTTTAATTAACACCACGGAAAAAAGAAGTTATGTAAGTAATTTTTTTGGCAATGGGTGCACATCTGTTCTCTTGGTACGCACTGAAATTCCTCGCTACAATACTGTAGCACTCCTCTACAGGAGCCAAGAGAAATGGCGAATCCCACTGAAGAGCCATAGCGAGGGATCTCTATTAAGGTCCCCGCCAAGGGTACAGGCATAAAGTTAGCGCCAAAACTAACCACAAAAAAAGAATGGAAGACGATTTAAGAATTAACCTGGAGGGGTACGTGGGTTTTCCTGCCCCTCGTGTTTGTTTCTTCTGCCTACGAGAAGAAGTTCTTCCCCCAGCTCGGGGCTGTAAACGCAGACCCTTGTCACAGTGATATTTCTACTGTGTCATGTGCTGTAGGCATAGGTACATTCAGCGGCATACCTGTCATGTGTTATAAAGAAACGACTATTACCAGACTGTGACGCTAACATTGTTTGCAATATTATACGGCGACAGTGTACTTGGTTCACACAGCAGTCGCCTACACAGTTCACTCGCGTTCAAAAACGGTGTACTTGCAGCTACTTCGACACAGTACCGCATGCCTCCGAGGTCAGAGAGCGGGCGTCGATGCATATATGCTTCAGACTTGAGCGAGACTAATGCACCATGGTTTGAGCTATAGAGCGTCAAAGTATTTGGAAGTATAATATGTCAAATAAGAAACTTATGTCACAGCATTTTATCTGTCAGGAAACGCTCTGTTTCTTGTTTTGCAAACGCACAGCTTATTTTGCTGCCAAATATACCAACGCCAGACACTGATTCACCGGAGCTGATTTCAAGTTCCAGCTGAAAGAGCAGATGAACATTGACACAGTTTCCCGCTTGTAATCTATGTAGGTTTTTCACCTTATCGATTAAGAGGCGTTTACTCATACATCAGAATAGCTTTGAGAATATTTAATAGAATGCCATTAACTGCAGCACACTGAGATCACCAAGAATTACGTGATTATAAAGAAAAGTCTTCAAGGCCTACTACGGGTGAAAGTGGACTTCTAAGTTTAGCTAACATGTCAACAGAACACGATATAGCTGTTAAGTATGACTTCAGTCACATAAGAACTAAGTTGTTATTACTCAAAGCAAGGGAATCAAAGAACATTTACAGCACCTTTAATTTTATTTCTAATTGGTAATTTACTTGTAACAAAAAGTTTATGAGGGACAAATCAAATGTGTTCTTTGTTATATATCATGCTGAACCGAGGTACAGCAGCAATAACAGATTTTGTTTTATTTTCAATACTTTTAAAGTTAGTTCGACGTGTAATTTATTTACTGCAATAGTATATTTAATTTTTGTCTGCAATATCTGTATGACTGCAACTCATTTAGGTAATATTTTTATTAAAATTACATTGTTCTTAAACCTGAGGGGCACAGTGCATGTTTGACATTTCCGCCGGGGTCGTAGGATCGTTCTGCACGGCTCTGCCCCATTGGTAAAGTCAAGTATCGTTCAATAGGTCGTTTTCTGCTACTGAAGGTAATAAACGCAGTAACAACGAATTTTCCAAAAGGGGGTATGCAGACATTTTTTCCCAACACAAACAAATTTTTGAAAAAATATTCGTTAATTATAGTTAACTCATACTGACAATTTAGTTTTTAAAAATGTACTAATGTTATAATAGGGACCAGAACCTGAAAATGTCTCTTAGCACACTCTTAACAGACTCAACTGTCAAGTGGCCGAGCGGTTCTAGGCGCTACAGTCTGGAAATACGCGGCCGCAGGTTCGAATCCTGCCTCGGGTATGGATGTGTGTGATGTCCTTAGGTTAGTTAGGTTTAAGTAGTTCTAAGTTCTAGGAGACTAATGACCTCAAAAGTTAAGTCCCATAGTTCTCAGAGCCATTTGAACTCAACTGTCAATAACGTGAACTATCAAACGCAAGGGGGCAGTACCTTACGACTACCACCAAAAATGTTTATAAAAATCCTAATTCCATTAATTATTGTTGAGTTCTACTCACAGTATACTTTCCACATTGGTACTATTGTGTAAATAGGACAAAAAACGTTAAAATGATGAGTAAGATATGTACTGTGAACAGTCACATCTTCTACTAGGGCTGAAATTGTGAAGTTAAGTTTAGCTGAAAATTTTAAAATGTTTATGGAATCTGGTAGAAGATTTCATACAAAACATTAGAAATATTTTTCAAAATATTAAGCTATAAATCTTCTGACTAGATTACTACATTTCAGTAGCTGGAAATAAATTCTCCCTCCCCCCTTGTTGAGGGGGTTAACCCGTGATGATTTGGCGGATGTGTATGTCATGTATTAGTGACACACCAGTTAGGTGCTGTCAATAAGTTGAATGGCGGGGAAAGAAGTGTGGAAAACTGGAAATTGTAAGAGAGATGGGGGGCGCTGTGCTCTGAGACAAGCGTATCACAAACGCGGCGATGAGAGAAATAGTGATAATCAGTGATCGCAAGAGTTGTCTGCTTGCTGCATGTGTGAGGTCAACGCAGATCGCTTCTTCAGTGTCTAATCACCATGGACAACCTCTATGAATATCTCTATTACGCCAAGAGAAAGGAGCAGAGCAAACAGATGAAAAATGCTGATTCATAATCCCCCTACCTCGCAGAGAACCAGTCGCCATTGGTCAAGGTGGGGCTCTCTGTTTCTTGCGTCATGATGTGGTTGTAACAGATTACGCTCGTCAGGGACAAACTATCACTACAACGTACTACCGAGATATCCTGTCTATGTTATGGCTGGCTGTCAATAGGAAGTGTCGTGTAACGCTGTCCATAGGGATGGTTTTACTTCATGGCAACACTGCAGAGATTTCTGCACAGGCCACTGTCGCAAATGCTGCTTCTATTGGCCGTCAAATTTTATGACTTGACCAAGAATCAGGAAAGAAAAGGGATTTGCCTGCACAAAATCCAGAGTGAGGTTTCTATTCTGAGACAATGAAATATTTCATAATATACACTCCTGGAAATGGAAAAAAGAACACATTGATACCGGTGTGTCAGACCCACCATACTTGCTCCGGACACTGCGAGAGGGCTGTACAAGCAATGATCACACGCACGGCACAGCGGACACACCAGGAACCGCGGTGTTGGCCGTCAAATGGCGCTAGCTGCGCAGCATTAGTTCACCGCCGCCGTCAGTGTCAGCCAGTTTGCCGTGGCATACGGAGCTCCATCGCAGTCTTTAACACTGGTAGCATGCCGCGACAGCGTGGACGTGAACCGTATGTGCAGTTGACGGACTTTGAGCGAGGGCGTATAGTGGGCATGCGAGAGGCCGGGTGGACGTACCGCCGAATTGCTCAACACGTGGGGCGTGAGGTCTCCACAGTACATCGATGTTGTCGCCAGTGGTCGGCGGAAGGTGCACGTGCCCGTCGACCTGGGACCGGACCGCAGCGACGCACGGATGCACGCCAAGACCGTAGGATCCTACGCAGTGCCGTAGGGGACCGCACCGCCACTTCCCAGCAAATTAGGGACACTGTTGCTCCTGGGGTATCGGCGAGGACCATTCGCAACCGTCTCCATGAAGCTGGGCTACGATCCCGCACACCGTTAGGCCGTCTTCCGCTCACGCCCCAACATCGTGCAGCCCGCCTCCAGTGGTGTCGCGACAGGCGTGAATGGAGGGACGAATGGAGACGTGTCGTCTTCAGCGATGAGAGTCGCTTCTGCCTTGGTGCCAATGATGGTCGTATGCGTGTTTGGCGCCGTGCAGGTGAGCGCCACAATCAGGACTGCATACGACCGAGACACACAGGGCCAACACCCGGCATCATGGTGTGGGGAGCGATCTCCTACACTGGCCGTACACCACTGGTGATCGTCGAGGGGACACTGAATAGTGCACGGTACATCCAAACCGTCATCGAACCCATCGTTCTACCATTCCTAGACCGGCAAGGGAACTTGCTGTTCCAACAAGACAATGCACGTCCGCATGTATCCCGTGCCACCCAACGTGCTCTAGGAGGTGTAAGTCAACTACCCTGGCCAGCAAGATCTCCGGATCTGTCCCCCATTGAGCATGTTTGGGACTGGATGAAGCGTCGTCTCACGCGGTCTGCACGTCCAGCACGAACGCTGGTCCAACTGAGGCGCCAGGTGGAAATGGCATGGCAAGCCGTTCCACAGGACTACATCCAGCATCTCTACGATCGTCTCCATGGGAGAATAGCAGCCTGCATTGCTGCGAAAGGTGGATATACACTGTACTAGTGCCGACATTGTGCATGCTCTGTTGCCTGTGTCTATGTGCCTGTGGTTCTGTCAGTGTGATCATGTGATGTATCTGACCCCAGGAATGTGTCAATAAAGTTTCCCCTTCCTGGGACAATGAATTCACGGTGTTCTTATTTCAATTTCCAGGAGTGTATGCATCATATTAAAATACGGAAAAAACACGTTTTCACTATTTTTAAGAAATGCCATTCGGCTAGACCAATGTTGACATCCTTGCCCCATCCCCCGGGTGTGGAGCGGAGAGAAGCAACTTAGAAATATTACATAGGAATATCCCCTTTTTATTGTATATTCGAATTCTGCGGGAAAAAATGTAGCTTTCGTGTGTAACACCTTTTGTCGTTGCGCATTAGATGACGCTGTAATCAAGAAACGACTGAAATGGTTTTGAAAACAGCATTATCTCGATAAAAATGTAATGGACCAAAAAAGAAAGTCAGACGTGTTCAGTAATTGCGAAAAAAAACTTCAATGACTTGTGATCTCCCACGTTTCTTCAATAGGGTACTCATTTGAGGTTTGTCCTGTCAGCTCTCATCAGCATGTTTGTAAGAATCATTTCACAGTTAAGTGGTTGCAATACATAGCCACCCACTTCTATGCACTTATATATCCGCACATGGATTAAATCGACTCAACTGAGAAGTGGTGGAGGTTCACAGTTAAGTAGAATTTTTTAAACGAGATCATATTCGCTGTTGACTGTAGAAATTATTATTATGCAATGGCAATTTCGTCCTTTGGGACATTTTCGAGTGCTATTGCAAAAGATTTTGCTTCAGCACATGTCAGACTTTAAAATCCTCCAAAACATGTAAATGTCATCGTCAAAAATATACATTTTCACTGTAGAAATACAGCAGCTTTTATGATGTTACTGTATTTCTACAGTGAAAAGGACTATTTTTGACGAAGACATTTACACATGTCAGAGGATTTTAAAGTCTGTCGTGAAATGAAGCAAAACCTTTTGCAGTACCACTTGCAAATGGCCCATTGGCCGAAACTGCAATTGCGAAATATTAATTTCTGCAGTGAACGGCAAATATGACGCCCTTAACAAAACAAGTGAGAAATGTTTCCGGTTTAATCTGTCGATATGCATTGGTGACACGCTGAGTCGCGTGCACGTACTGAGATGATGACAAATAATTAATCAATGTATGTTTAAAACAGCTACACGCAGAAAGCTACAAGACATAGAGAAATTTTCCTCATACTTCTGTTATTATGTTTGTGACCCAATACATTTTTCTCGACGTAATACCGTTTTGGAACTCACCTGTGTTATTTGTCGATCATAGCGCCATCTATGGCTGAACGACAAAAATTTTACATACAAAAGTTCCCCTTTTTTTGCGTTGGAGTCCATATCTACAATAAAATGGGATGTTCCTATTTATAATTTCATATTTACATCCCTCTCACCACGCCCCCCCCCCCCCTCGCCCCAGAGTTGAGGAGTCAACATTAGTGTCACCAAGAAAGAATTTTTAAATATGTTGAATTCGTGTTTTTGCGCTTTTTTAAATTCTTTGTGTACCTTCAGATATATCTTTCAAAAAATGGTTGAAATGGCTCTGAGCACTATGGGACTTAACTTCTAAGGTCATCAGTCCCCTAGAACTTAGAACTACTTAAACCTAACTAACCTAAGGACATCATACACATCCATGCCCGAGGCAGGATTCGAACCTGCGACCGTAGCGGTCACGCGGTTCCAGACGGTAGCGCCTTTAACCGCTTGGCCACTACGGCCGGCAGATATATCTTTGTGTCAAGATAGAAAAGACATCACCCTGTACTACAAAATCATCATGTGTGAGTTTGTTGCATTTCCCTATTTCCAATTTTTTTTTCTTTAAATAAAAGTGCCCTTTAATCGCATGTTTCTTAGTGAAAATTAGAATAGTGAGCATAGTACATGCAAGTTGCTCTAAAATTAGCAAAAAATTCTTAGCATTCACAAAACTTCGTTGGACTGCTCTTACTCACCTACTCTACAGGCCGCATCTCGTCCCCTCCCCCTTCTACCTTTTTGGCCCACTCTGCGGGAAGCAGTATGTGGATGCGCGGAGGTTATAGATGCAGCAAGACGCTCCCTCCGACGTCGACCAGTAGAGGGGTTCTATGCGGGCATATAGGCTCTCACAATAAGGAGGCGTAAGGCCGTCGCATTGAACGGAGATTATGTTCAAAAATAGGACTTTGTATCCAAAACAGTGGGGAATAACGTGGTTTATCGGAATCCTGAATAATACCAAGTTGCTTCCAGAAAAAAATACTTGTTGAATTTCTTTCTGAACGCCCCTCGTACTTACAGCCATTTAACATTGCGTAAGTATAGCGGCCTTATAAAGATTCTATCGGACAGGAACCGGAAATGAGTGTCATGACTTGTCAATGACAGTCGGTTTCAATCATGACAGGAACTACAATTGCCGGTGAACCCAAATCTGTCCCAACCAGCTTTCAAGAAAACATTGCGAAGGGAAAAACGTGCGTCGGTCGTCTGGAGTGACGTACCACGCAAAAGACCGCGATACGTAAGGCTACGCGCCTTCAATGGTCCAAACAACACAGTCACCGGATAGCAACGATGTCCAACGAGTCGCGAATTAACGCCTTACCAAATGATGCCAAGCGACGAGTCCTCGAACCGTCCAACGAGGTGGTTAATCCGTACTGAGCGAAGAGTGTGGTTCAGACAGGATGCGGCCCTTTCATGTTTTGAATGATATTCTTGGTACTATGACTCAGGACTGATCATTCAGTTTACCGTGAACGTGAACCATAACTTTAGGCCGGCCGGGGTGGCTGAGCGGTTCTAGGCGCTACAGTCTGGAACCGCGCAACCGCTAGGGTCGCAGGTTCGAATCCTGCCTCGGGCATTGATATGTGTGATGTTCTTAGGTTGGTTAGGTTTAAGTAGTTCTAAGTTCTAGGGGAATTATGACCTCAGAAGTTAAATCCCATAGTGCTCAGAGCCATTTGAACCATAACTTTAGTTTAAACAAATCGGTGAACAAACATTCCTCATGATGCGTTTATTGTGAACACTTCTGTCTTCGAAGATGACCACCGCCGTGTTCCCAGGGCTGTGCACGTACTCATATGTTTCTGGTCTGACGAACACTCAGCCACACTGATGCTCGCCGGCCGCGGTGGTCTAGCGGTTCTGGCGCTGCAGTCCGGAACCGCGGGACTGCTACGGTCGCAGGTTCGAATCCTGCCTCGGGCATGGGTGTGTGTGATGTCCTTAGGTTAGTTAGGTTTAAGTAGTTCTCAGTTCTAGGGGACTTATGACCTAAGATGTTGAGTCCCATAGTGCTCAGAGCCATTTGATCCTCCACCCTGATGCTCCTTGGGGTGTCCGCTGTATTACTCGGTCTTGTCCACTTAGAAAATTACTGGGACTATTTGGAAGAGCGGTTTGTGTCATTCATGTCACTTGTATTATATTGTATTGTATGTTAACCGGAGAGGCTGCGTCCCCGCCGCAGCCGCATTGGTCCACAACCCCACGACGACTGCCACAGTTCACTTCACCCCTCCGCCGCCCCACATCGAAACCAGGGTTATTGTGCGGTTTGGCCACCGGTGTACCCCCCAGGGAACGTCTCACATCAGACGAGTGTAACCCCTATGTTTGCGTGGTAGAGTAAAGGTGGTGTACGCGTAGGTGGAGAACTTGTTTGCGCAGCAATCGCGACATAGTGTAACTAAGGCGGAATAAGGGAAACCAGCCCGCATTCGCCGTGGCACATGGAAAACCGCCTAAAAGCCATCCACAGACTGGCCGGTTCGCCGGACCTCAACACAAATGCGCCGGGCGGATTCGTGCCGGGTACCAGGCGCTCCTTCCCGCCCGGAAAGCCGTGCGTTAGACCGCACGGCCAACCGGGCGGGCTTTCATGTCACTTAGCGGACTATGATTTATCACAGACAAGGGCAAATCCTGGTGACCCTTTGACCTGATTCACATCCCTGCTTACGCTGCCAGGCCGCCTCTTCACGTTGCACTCTCCTAGCGCATAAAGTCAAGACTGTAGCGTCGTTGACGGCAATGTTTACAGCGTAACGCACCGATATGAAAGCACACTTTTTCCGTGTTATGATGTTCACCCTATCTTTCTATATCTGAGACTATTAACAATAGCTGTCTTAAAGATTTCCGCTGCACAATTCTGTAATGCCAACAGTAAAGAAACAATATTAACGACACGTAAATAAACGTAAATATCTGAAGACAGGACGCCAGACATGTTGAAATGTCATCACCGAAAAATAAACGTCTATGAAAGCAAGTGGTTGCAAGTAAGTCTTACAATTTACCTTAATTTTCAACAGTTGTAGAGTCCCAATACGTCCACAATGGACAGGTATTATTTACTAACGTTAATACGGGAAAGAACTGAAAAACAAAGTATGGCAACGAGAGAGGCAATCCTGGTCGAAATTGCAATTAGGAGTAACTCTGCGATTTTTAGTCATGCGTTGTTTCTGTAACATTAAACAAATTAAATTCCACAGGTCTGTGTCAGGGGCTGCAAACCCGAGGCGAGCCGAGCGTCGGCGGTACATCCGGAAACGTGTCCCGGGAGGATAACTACAATACGAGCGCCTCTCTCTCCCCCAGGAATTTCTTTCGCGTGACCCAGGCTGACCATACGTCATTTATCATAGGGTGCAGAACTCTTTTAGCAACGCACGCAGTTAGAGAAGGCAAGTTACCCCTGCGCAAGTGACAGATGATTATGCCATATGGACTGGGTCTGTGTGAGGGGGATGCGAGTGGGCTAAGTTGCCCTTGAGCTACGACAGATCGTAGGAAATCCCACATATGATTCTTCGCCAATATACATATACTCTAGAATTAATATTTATTTTTAGGTGATTAATAAGTCAGCCTAGTCAGTCTGACAACCCACGCTGACTATTGCACATATAGTTACAATTTCAGTTGTCAAAAACAGACCACAGAAGTTAGCAAAAGTACTAATAGAATGTTACGAACGTTAGTGGATACTGCCAGCCTGTCACGAAAGTACGCGGGGAACAGTAAGACACAGTCTAAGGCAGTCTAGTTATGCCATGAATGACCTGAACACGCTGTAATCCGGAATGTTTCATTTGGCTTAAGATAATGATTTATAACTTAGTTCTAGGCGCTACAGTCTGGAACCGCGCGATGCTACGGTCGCAGGTCCGAATCCTGCCTCGGGCTTGGATGTGTGTGATGTCCTTAGGCTAGTTAGGTTTAAGTAGTTCGAAGTACTAAGGGACTGATGACCTCAGAAGTTAAGTCCCATAGTGCTCAGAGCCATTTGAACTATTTTCTATAATATAGTTATCGACTAATGAAACGTTAGTTCGAACTGAAGACACATGGAAACAGATGCTGTGCATTACTTTGAGAACACTATGCTGCTCCATGTATTATACTCAGATTCTGCAGTCCTTACTGTGAGTAATGATTTTATACTGCTTATCATGCAGGCCTGACTGCGATAAAGGTTTTCCCCTCATATAGGTTTGCACTAATGAATGAGGTAGAATCCCATGTATTGAGACATTATTGTAATGCCGTAGTAGCATTATCTACAACCACTTCACTGTTTCAAATCGGATGTTAGAGAGTGCTGTCTAGAGAGAAGAAACTCTGAGAGGACGGGGTAGGCAAGCCCCAACTTGGTCACCCAGGGAAGTGTAACTTGCTGGAGTTTAATTTCGTTCATCAAATCGATGTTTTTGGAAAGACTGCAGCTGCATCATACATGATTTAAACAATGAAAAACTGCACCAGTTACTCATTTCTTCATGCTTAACACAACGCTTTTCGAGAATTTATTCTAATTTTCAAGTGATTTTGCATACATGAATATGTTTGTGATATTTGCGTATGTGATTTTCTGCCTTTCTAGCTCATTATTTGTTTTTGAACCGGAAAATCTGACAAAATAATTCGTGGAATGTTTTTATATGTTAATATTATAGATAGTATTTTTGTTTGTCTACGTAGAAGTATTGTGCAGCCTTCGTTACATAAAATAGCGCACAGACGCAGTTGATGTGCTAGGCGTATGTAATTTGAAAGTTCCTGCTAGTTTGTCCCTTGTAGCAACTTGAGCAAGTTTTATATGTTATTCTGCATATTCATGAGTCTGAGAACTTAACTTTGTTTTTGTTTAAGGTGTGGACTAATTTCTGTTGTGGTTAGTAGTTTGTGGAGAAAGCTTCTTTCTCTTCGTGTGACACAAGTAAGTTTGCTATTTTTTGATAATGTTATCTACGTAAGTTATGCTGACCATACACTTGATTGTACTGTCGGCGCCCCTGTAAAGAATCAAGAATTTTTTCTCTTCTGTTTCTTTCTGCATTTTGTTTATCATGGAGCTAGGAAAGTCATTATCCACTGAAGGTTTCTTAATGATATCTAATTCATTCTCCCTGACTCCTTTTCTCAATGGGCTTTTGTTTGTTCTCAGTACCACCCCTTTGAAGCAGCTATCTTGTGTACATCTGGGTGGCAAGATGCGGCAGGGATTGTGTGTCGCTTCAGGTTATCTTTTTTCTAGATATCACGAAATTGTGCTTGTTGTTTTGATTTTCTACGCACTAATCTAGAAAATTAATGATGTTATGCTTTTAGTATTCAGAAGTGAAATTATTGTACAAATTTATGATGTTATTGTCGTCACTTTAGGCTAAAATTGAGGTATCGTATACAGCTCTTTTGTAGTACAGTGTGTTTTTCAAGCAGGGTTCCTAGCTTCTGATTATTTTATGTTCTCTGTGGCTTCCGAAAATGTCTGCCATTGTGCCAGATATGGATGACCCTATGGGAAGCCGATCTGGTTGTAGATAAACATTAACGTTGAGTGCAAGTAATTGTAATTGAGAATTGTTTCTAGTAACTCTATATAGTCAATAATTTCAGCTTATGAACAGTTTTTAGAATGTGTATATAATGTAAGCCTCAGAAAGTGTAACACTTCTGACTTTATACAAACTCTTTGCGAGCGTACACTCTTGCTATATATTTGTAGCATGTTTTGATTACAAAAAGGAACAGTGTATTTGAGGATTTGCGTATATATGCTATTCTGTGTAGTGGGCGAGGTTCAATACTTGTAAGAAAAGAAACAAAAATACTGTCTGTAACATCAGCATATAAAAAACATCCGAAATTATTTTGTCCGACTTTTCGACTGGAGTATAATTTCAAAAAGTAAAGTACAGTACAAGAGAGGCAGAAGATCACACGTTCTATCGTCACAAGAAATATTAATATAAACAAAATCACCTGAACATGAGAACAAAATGAAACGGTACAGTAGTTTCCGCTCTATAAGCAGCAGGTTTCGCTGCTCGCTCGCACCGGGAAATAGAAACAGAGGCGGCTCCGTAGCCAATATTATTACTCGACACGGCCGGCCGCGGGTGCAACAGAACCCATGTGGACGGGTGGAAAGAAATGTGTCAGGCTTCATAATACTTATTTATATGTGTCGTGTATTATGCATTTCTTGTACGTGAATGTGAATCTGCACATGAACTTTCCTAATCCTCCTCTCACCTTTCCGTAAAGCGTGGCCAAATCTTTGTTGGGAAGTAGTTCTGTAGTATACTCCTGGGTAGGGGATCAGAGAGACAGCACAGGCAGGTAAAAGTCAAAGGCTTTCCAGTGTCACAAGATTTGGGGTGGAGAGGTTGGTCACGGCCAAGTGGTTCGACCACCCCCTCCACCGGGGCCCAGGAAGACCTCCGGGTGCCCACCATATTCTTGAGTGTTACAAGAAGACGGGTAAGTGAGCAGACGTGCCCTCAGTGCGTCTGTCTTAATGTTCAAGCATGGAAGAGAGGTATTTGAATATTTCTACTAATTCTTTTATTTCCAGCTTCGGATTGTGTAAGCAAATGAATGTTCTCGTTTAATTTCGGAAATTTGACCCCTGTGTTAATGTATCTGGTCCCCAGTTTGCCTGTTATCCTCCTCACGTAGTGGATGTCCTATGTAAAATATTGGGAGGCTTTAGTGGTATACATTTGGCCAACGCAATTCCGTCTCTCCCGTAGAAAAGTGCGTGCAGATTGGTATATAATATACCCGAGCTATAAGTTGTAAAATTGTAATATCTGTAAACTGGAACAATTGCTGCAATCGCTGTAAAATCGAATGATAATATTTAAAATAAATACGTAATCAATTGTCATCAATCTTTAACATATCTTAAAAATCACAAGGAAGTCAAGTTAAAGGAATTCATTTAAAATAAAAGATATAGAATGCAGGGACCCACACATCAGCGTCTGAGCCCTCCAGCCCCTTGCCTAGTATCGTACAGAAAGGGCACGCTCTCTAGGTAGCGCTCTCAAGCTCCCCTCCGCAGTTATTCGTTGCGTAATTTTGATTCAGGGCTTGACGACATCAACTTTCATCTGGCGTCCCTAGGCAAGGAGGTTAGACGGTACACTTTCAAGGTTCTTGAAACGCGTTTTGCTAAGCATAGAAAAACAAGTAACTGATGCAGATTTTAATTGTTTGAATCATCTAAGGATTTACCTTGGCGGTTTACTTATTGTACCACCACTCAATTATCCACAGACAGCAAATTGCACGGTTAGCATGTGTGATGCAGTAATGAATTACAGCAGCAACTTCTTCTGTTTTTTAATGTAACAATTTTGTAAATGGGGAAACGCTGCTGGGTGAAACGCAGCGGTTAATATCCCGTAGTTTCGTACCTGCACGCGATCTAATATTTAATGAGGGGCTACAGCTGGATGTGGCACACCTAAAGAATCTTGCTGACTCTCTTCTTTGCCGTATTGAAACCATTATCAAAGACAGACACTGTGTTACGCAGTGCTAGCATCCCCAGGAGCGATTAATTTTTGATCTGGTGTGGTTATCAGTGAGAAATGTTAGTTTAAGGTTTTTAGAAGAAGTCGTCTTTGTCCCTTTTTGAACTTACCAAGTGGTTATAATTAAAGTGTAGCAAAGTACGGAGGTCCAGCGTGGGATGCAATTATCGTATGGCAGCGAAACTTGGAGGATATGCTAATCTGTTGACGAAGAACTGATTTTCGCTTGAAGCAATTGGTTCCAGTTTTGACAACCAATTGCAAATCTGTTTACACGATGGTATGACATCCACGCTGTCATTTGACAAGACGTAACGTGAGTGAACAGTATGGCATGGAGAAGAGAGGCGGTGCACTGTTAGTGATGTTGTTTTGTGTGAATGGCAGCACTTACAGTGCTGTATTGAGAGAGTCGCCGACTGAAAGCTTTGAGGAGAGGCCCCACGTCATTAAATGGCTTAAAGAAGATAATAATGGAACTCGAAAGCAGATGTGCTTGGTGTGGCACCTGGAAGAAGAAGGCGCCCTATCCTGGAGGATGTTATTGACGAGATTGTTGATGCTGTAAGTGACTTTGCAGCACGTACCACGCGTAGTGCTAGTGCTCGTGCAGTGTCACTAGAATTGTCCAGCCTATGGTTAACAGTATGGAAGGTTTTGCGGTCTGTTTTACACTGGTACTCGTGCAAGATTCAGACGCTCCAAAAACTGAAATATCATCATCTGCAGAAAAGTTGTGAATCTCAACTTTGGTTTCTGGCACGGATAAAAGTCGATGACATGTGGCCAGGTACTAATCTGTGAAGCGACAAGGCACATTTTTACAGTATAGTGTGTAGTGAATACGCAGAACTGTCGAATTTGTAGTAGTGTTGAACAGCGCGTTGTGCCCGAAGAGCCATTGCACTCGCTGTATGTGACTGTCTGCCCTGTATTCACAAGGACCTTTATTCTCGGTTGGAAAGAATACAGCCATAGCGTGTGTCAGATGAATATTATTTAGCCCTCTTTGGTCATAACGTGATTCCCGCTTCGGAAGAGCGCAGCTCTGTGGAAAAAATTGTTTTCATGCAAGATGGGACAACACCTAGCGTCGCTTGCCCAGTTAAAGGTCTGCTTAACCTTTCAGGAGCGTGTTATCTCCAGAGGTTTTCCAGATTCATGGCCTACAAGATCATCTTGTCGGAACCCATCTGGCTTTTGGCTCCGGGGGAAGTCCAAATGAGCGCGTTTACTGTGGATACGTCTGACCTCTACATGATGTGAATGCTAGTATTAAGGTCCACGTAGCTCAGATTCAACCGCAACTGCTGCGAGGAACTGCTGATCACGTTGTTTCACGGATGCAGCACGTCGTCGACGTTTTCGGTGCTCATATTGAATAAACTCTGTAAGCTGCGGTCAATAATAAAATCAACGTTATACCTATCTCACTTGTCTAACCCTTCCTGCACACGTTCCGTTCGTAATCCGTATCGAAACGACTCTATACGTTATATTAGAACAAATAATCCCTCGGTCACAAATATTAAGTCAAAATGGACCAGGTTTCGACGCTACTACGAGCGTCGTCTTCAGAATTAAACTAACTGTTCTAAAACATATTAGGTGTATAACACATTAATACAATTAAAGTTTGTACTGACTGGAAAGAGATGCAGTTCTTACAAGTCATATTAAAAAAAAATATATATAAGCCGGAAAGGCGACGTCATGAATAGTTGTAAATAAGATGGCGAGCCACTAAGGGCTGCTCGTACTTGAGTGAACAAGACTGAGGTGCCCACGTCTTTCTTGCATTCACAGCGCTAGATTCACACCTGTTGGCCAAAATAGGAACTAACCTTTTTTCCAGCGTATTCGGTTCCACATAATCGGATTAGCATATCTACCACGTTACGCTCCCGTATGACAACTGCAGCCAACACTGGACCTCTGTGAGTAGCTCCACTTTAATTACAACCATCCGGTGATAAACCAGTAGGAGACATTCTTTTTTCTGGTTTTGTAGGTAACTGTGCGAGGATGTAGGTGGGGGCTCAGGGAGCGGGCGCCGAATGCTGAGCAGGCCGCGGCGTTTCGTCACGCAGAGTTTCCCGCTGAGCATCCGCGTGACCCCCCGCGGCTGTGACGTCGCAATATGGCGCGCCTTTCACGCCGCTCAGCGCATCCCGGCCCGGCCCGTCCAGATTAATGAAGCGACCGCCTACCGTCGAGCAGGCCTCAGCCTGATTATGGGCGGCAGGGCGCGGCCCGGGGTGCAAAGCGGGCCAAAGCAAGTGCTTGTCGAAGCGCCTGCTGCACGGTCTGAGGTTGCGCAAAGTAGACGCTGTGCTAGAAAGCCGTGGTAACGAGGTAAACGGCGATAGGCAGAGATTTACTGGCCCAAATCTGAAGCAGGGGTTAACAACAACAGAGGAAGTGGGCTCCTCATAAGCAAAGATGGCAACATTGTCTCTAGCACTGAGTAGGAGAATCGAAGCAATACATTGGCTTCAGGGACAACGGAAGACTTAACGGAGAGAGAAGTGTGGGAGAGTGATGTACATCACAAGAGCAGACGCAGAGGATACCATAATAATGTCAAAAGCGAGGTCTTGACGGGATACACATTGAAGTAGTGAAGCTGCTCAGGCACGAACGATCTCTTTCCTTCATGGTTGGCTTGTTCGCCGGTACCTGTCGGCATTCAGATCAAAGTTTGAACCACTTACCACAAAGGCCAACGTAGAGTGAGAATTGCAAAACTGCTGCAGGCTACCATTAACTATCATAAGTAAGCGCAGACTACGGCAGGTTTCCCAGAAGCATTGGTCTGTTAATATACACTACTGGCCATTAAAATTCCTGCACCAAGAAGAATTGCAGATGATAAACGGGTATTCATTGGACAAATATGTTATACTAGAACTGACATTTGATTACATTTTCACGCAATTTGGGGCATAGATCCTGAGAAATCAGTACCCAGAACACCCACCTCTGGCCGTAATAACGGCCTTGATACGCCTGGGCATTGAGTCAAACAGAGCTTGGATGGCGTGTACAGGTACAGCTGCCCATGCAGCTTCAACACGATACCACAATTCATCAAGAGTAGTGAATGGCGTATTGTGACGAGCCAGTTGCTCGGACACCATTGACCAGACGTTTTCAATTGGTGCGATATCTTGAGAACGTGCTGGCCAGGGCAGCAATATAACATTTTCTGTATCCAGAAAGGCCCATACAGGACCAGAAACATGCGGTCGTGCGTTATCCCGCTGAAATGTAGGGTTTCGCAGAGATCAAATGAATTGTAGAGCCACGGGTCGTAACACATCTGAAATGTAACGTCCACTGTCCAAAGTGCCGTCAATGCGAACAAAAGGTTACGAGACGTGTAACCAATGGCACCCCATACCATCACGCCCGGTGATACGCCAGTATGGCGATGACGATACACGCTTCCAGTGTGCGTTCACTGCGATGTCACCGAACATTGATACGACCATCATGATGCTGTAAACAGAACCTTGATTTATCCGAAAAAAATACGTTTCACCATTCGTGCACCCAGGTTCGTCGTTGAGTACTCCATCGCAGGCGCTCCTGTCTGTGATGCAGCGCAAGGGTAACCGCACCGATTGTCTCCGAGCTGATAGTCCTTGCTGCTGCAAACGTCGCCGAACTGTTCGTGCAGATGGTTGTTGTCTTGCAAACGTCCCCATCTGTTGACTCATGGATCGATACGTGGCTGCACGATCCGTTACTTCCATGCGGAAAAGATGCATGGCATCTCGACTGCTAGTGATACGAGGCCGTTGGGATCCAGCACGGCGTTCTCTGTGGGCACAGATTCCATATTCTGCTAACAGTCATTGGATCTCGACCAACACGGGCAGCAATGTCGCGGTACGATAAACCGCAATATCGATAGGTTACAGTCCGACCTTTATCAAAGTCGGAAACGTGATGGTACGCATTTCTGCTCCTTACACGAGGCATCACAACAACGTTTCACCAGGGAACGGCGGTGAACTGCTGTTTGTGTATGAGAAATCCGTTGGTAACTTTCCTCATGTCAGCACGTTGTAGATGTCGCCACCGGCGCCAACCTTGTGTGAATGCTCTGAAAAGCTAATCATTTGCATATCATAGCATCTTCTGCCTGTCAGTTAAATTTCGCGTGTGTAGCACGTCATCTTCGTGGTGTAGCAATTTTAATGGCCAGTAGTGTAGTATCCGTATTTCCTTTACGTTATGAGTGTTGCATACTTATTGATCGTTGCCTGATCTCTATCTCATTGTTTGCGTATGCGGTCAGTATCTTACAAAATTCTCCTTGCAATCGGAAGCGATTAACCATCTGCAAACTGAGTGATGATATATTTAGGGATTCATAGCCTAGGGAACATTTCTGTTCTACGTAGTTATCCTCCTGTCTGTTATTTAAAAACAGAAGGTATTTACAGCAAAATTGAAATTTTTAGTCTTTAATTCTGGATTTATTCGAAAATTATTAATTTGTTACGTGGAACAAACAGATGTTGATGTATAAATAATAAATACTACATTTTTATCATATAGCACTCATGAAAACGAAGTTGCCTCATAAAAACGTAAAATTAAATAAAAACACAAAACAGAAATGCATAAAACGTCGCTTCAATACGTAATCGAGGTTACATCAAACATGTTTCTTTTATTCATAAACATGTTTCCCGCACATCAGTAATAACACGGAAGTTTCGCCTTTGATCATGATGGAGAACCTCCTACTGAGTACAAAATAACAATGATCATTATATAGGTTTCTTTTTAGTCTGTGCATGCAAATTGTACCAACATCAAAATTAATTGCTTTCGCTACATAAGAGCCAGACGTCGCGTGATCAGCTACTTTTTATTGCTTGTCAAAGGCTTTAACCATTTTGTAAGAATGTAAAATACGCAGTGGGCTTACACTGAACGACGTGCGGTACTAATCATGTGGCACAAACAAACAAACAAACAAAAAACAAAGAGAATTCGTCAGTTCGCAATCTCTCCCTCACAAATTCATTTATGTTTCTTTCCCTACAAATGCTACCAATAGTAGTGGTAATCCTACTATTTACTGTACCATTTATTACCAAACCGTAGTTTTGATAGAGTGCAACTCTACAACGGAATGATTAGTTTACTCCTTAAATGCTGTATTTGAGAAGTTTCCCGTAAAAGTGAGAAGAACATCGGAAGCTATCAGCTTGGATTCAGGAATGCTTTTGGGATTACGATGGCGTTACCAAGTCTTCAAGTTTTAATCCAACATTTTCGCAAAGTTTATATCAGTGTTTACGCTTGTTTCATCGCTTATGAATAAGCATTTGACAATCTTCAGTATGACTGTCTCAGCCGAACTGGGGCAGCACGGTTGTTACATCCGATTGGTTGGAAACCGGTACTGGAACCAAAGCGCTGGCGTCGTGTCTATTGTCAGATTCCAGAAGAAGTATCGATTATGAGAGGAGGTCACCAGGGCTGTACAATCTCCCCATTACGTTTCGACATCTATTCAGAAAGTATTTCCCGAGACGCTCTTGATGGAAAGTATCAAGAAGTGGTGGTTAACAGAATTACTATTAATACCATTAGTATGCTGATGACACAGTCTTACCAACAACTAGGCTGAAGATCTTCAAGCACAACTAATCACCGTTACTCAAGAGAGCACTACCGTGGTGTTATATTATTCATGGCTACAATGTTTATGTTTAAGTGTCTGTATGTTCACAATGCAATATCCTTCGCTACCTGTGCGGAAATCTCGAATTGTACGAGCATAAAGTTTTTGACTACGTTACGTTTGGAAGTTTGGATTGGTCCTGGAGACGTGGCCAGATAAACAAAGTGGTTAAGGTGACCACACCCGATAAGCACGGAGACCGGTTTAGAGTCCTGGTCCGGCAAAAATTTACATATTTCGCAAACAGCTGACGTCAATGCATAGGGCCAGAATGCGAATAAATTTCGTAGTTCTGATGTACATGCCTCTGTCCGGACGGAGTGGCCGAGCGGTTCTAGGCGCTACAGTCTGGAACAGCGCGACCGCTACGGTCGCAGGTTCGAAGCCTGCCTCGGGCATGGATATGTGTGATGTCCTTAGGTTTGTTAGGTTTAAGTAGTTCTAAGTTCTAGGGGTCTGATGACCACAGAAGTTAAGTCTCATAGTGCTCAGAGCCATTTGAGCCATACATGCCTTCGTCACAAGTAAAAAGTGAAGATAGTGTGTGAAGGCAGCAAACTGTTGTTAGGGACATGCAATTGCCGAATTGACGCCCACCTGAAAGACTCCCACCAGGATTTTGAATCACACGAAGCTATTGTTATTGTTTGAAGTGTAACTAAGTATGAAAAGAGAAATGAAAATTTAACAACGATGGAACGTTTATAGTAGGGTAAAGACTAAAAGGCGACTTCAAGGAGAATAAGGTATCTGTATTTGGAATGAGGAGAAAGACTCCTTGGATTACCCAATAAATTAGAATCTCAATAGCGAATCCACTTTTCTAGAATCACAGGAGAAAGAGATTTACCTGGAAAAGGTCCGGAGCCTCTGGAAGCCACCAGCTGGATTACATTTTTATGAAACAGAGACTCTCAAATCACATGCTACAGTATCACAATTCAGAGATGATGGAAAGTGGACTGAAGCTGAAAGCAGCCTTCAGGAATGATCATTTTGGGAAATAGTGGTACACTGAGCATCAAATAATAATCACGTGTCTTTTAAGTTCACTGAAACTGTAAATGCTGCAATAATGAATATTAATGAAGGTAGACGTTGAAGACGTATGCACATTCCTATAAATGGCAATCTCAGAAGTTGGACAAGCAAACCCAAAGAAGTAAAGTAGAAAGTGCACAGTATCTAAAGCGAACTGACTGCAGGAAAAATGTGAAGAAATCGAAAAGGGAATGTCGTAGGAACGACAGTCTGTGGAAGTCAAATTACTTTTGGAGGAATTAAAAGCCGAGTCATCAACATTAATAGTGCAAGAGGAATGTCGCTCATAAAGGCAGATGAGGGAAGACTTAGGTGAAAAGACTACGGGAAGTAACTGTCTGCTCATGCGATAGCAAAAGAAATGTGTGCCGGTTTATGAAGATATACGGGGTCTAGCGTTACATTAAGAGTTTGAAAATTATGTGGGCTGACCGTAAATGAGAAGGCTATCTGTAGAATCGCTTAGGAAAGGAATAAATGAAAAACGCTGTCCAGAAGGAGGAGATGGATGATAGAAAATATGTGGAGGAATCTGGTGACAACTTACTTGGTAGTGGATGGAGCGGTAAACATTAAAAAAAAAAAAAACTACTGGGGAAGACAGAGAATGGCTCTGAGCACTATGGGACTTAACATCTGAGGTCATCAGTCCCCTAGAAATTAGAACTACTTAAACCTAACTAACCTACGGACATCACACACATCCATGCCCGACGCAGGATTCGAACCTGCGACCGTAGCAGTCGCGCGGTTCCGGACTGAAGCGCCTAGAACCGCTCCGCCACCGCGGCCGGCGGGGAAGACAGAGACCGGAAACTGAAAAGATATCGAGGATGTTGGCTGTAAGAACTATTCTGATACTGCTAGGTGAAGTGTTTAACACAGCAGAGTACGTCGTAGCTACAAACCACCTAGGCGAATGCAGGACAAAATCGGTAACCTTCTATTAATGTCAGTTGCTATTTATTTCTGATATCTGTACCGCGGTGAGGCTCCTACTGAGATTCCAAATAGTTTTTGTTAATAGCAATGCAGTGAAGTAGTTAACAAATTTTACACAAGAAAGTTACTGAAAGATAAAGTTAGTTACTCTATGTTCACAGCAGATTTACTTTCCAAACTATCTCAAAAATGAAAACTCAGTGACGATTAAAATATTATTATTTAAGCGTAGTTTGGCGAAAAAATAGCATTTACAGTGAGTGCTGACTGAAAATTCTTCACATTTTCTGCATGCTAACCTCAATAATTCCAAGAGGAGTGAGCGATAGGTACCCCACTTACACGTCTTGATGCCATCTCTTCTCCCCACCTTCACCCCCTAACCTTCACTTGTCTTCTCTGTGACTGCATGGTGAAAAGGAAATCAATGATTTGCAAAATTTTTTTACATTCACAATGTATAAAGAAAGAGATGATCTGCTTGAAAATTTAGGTTTGATAATACCTAGACCACCAGACGGGAGATAACGTTCCAAAGTGTACAGATAACTTACTGGCTCCGATGGGAAGCGTTATATATTCCCTGTTATACACGAAAAAGACGATTTATCAATACTAATACCTTGCAAGGAAAGCATACGCAAGAATGTGCAAGTCATCTTGAGGATATACATATGAAGACAAATATTTGGCCCTATATCGTAGAAGTCCATAACTTGACAAAGAAAACCTACCAGTGGCAAAATGTCTTGCTGACATTCATAAGAACAAATAACGACTCCATCAACTACATTATAGAAAAGTAGGTAATGAAGAAAAACTGGAGTTTGTGACGGTACAAACCCCCGTTACTAGATGCAAGAATTGCTTTGTGGAGAGCGAGCGCGCGACATGGTGCGCCATTCGTGGAAGCCCGTGGCGCGCCCGTGAGAGATTGGCAACGTGTCGATGGGATGCCTCCGCTGCCGGGCGGCCACGTGGCCCGCAGCTTGGGGCATTGTTTCGTTTTTCGCACATTACGCGAAAACTATGTAACTTACGGTGAAGAGAGATGCGGCAGTGAATTGTGGGCAGCAATATGCACCTTCTGAAAGATCGATCTTTATTTTAAGTCACGATACGCGAAACTTATAGTCACCTGATAATTGTTTAATAACACTAACACTGAAAGATTAATAAAAATAGCAAATAACAACTTACAGGGATGAGCTAGGGCTCATTAAAAACGTCTCGTCATAGTGGATCGAGTACCGCAGTCATATGTTAAGATTCATAAATAATTAAGCTAGTAAAGAGCAATAAACAAAGTTTGATGGGAAATTGTTTATAAAATTCAATAGAAAATTCATGACGTAAAGAAAGGCACTATATTGTATTTTGGGTGGCATCACACGTATTTTAAACTAGTGAAGTTATACTACACATTTAACTTACAGTAGTTTTCTTTGTTTGCAAATTATTATTAACATTTATCGCCAATAAAAATTATTATTATAGATTTGAAGATTTCCAGCAGCGCAATGGGTAGATCACTATAGATTACGTCAAAAAACGATGCTATATGCAGTTCTATGTTAAAACTTTGCAGCACAGATGTAAACAAACCAATTTGCGATAAGTGGAGAAATTTTGCAAAAACTAAAACTTGATTTACAGGCGATAGAATAATCCTAGAAATTAATGTAACATAGTAAATAAGATGTACTTTTTAGCGCAGTTCCGATGGTATACTTTTTTCTGTTGAGGTATGTATCTGTCAATATTTGTAACCTTAACTAGTGAGATTGATACTTGCTTAGCCAGGGGTGAGGTTAGACATCCGAGCCTATATAAGCAAGCGGCCATCTTGGCCGGGTTTGCAACCATAGATGGAAGCACAAGCGGCCAAAGACACAACTAGCTAGGGCATAGCCACCTATGGTAAACTAACATACACTAACAAGCGACAAACGTCGGCAAGCCCCTGCATATCAGGAACACTGACTGGTAATTACCAGCTGCTATTATAGCCGACCAACAGGCCACAGCAGGGACACAGACGAGCTCGCCCACTGACGCACAAACAAAGTCCCAACATTACCTTACACTGGACATCCGATATATGACCTATCGGACACAAAAACGTTAATAAACCTAACTGTTGCAGGTTGCTGACGCTGAACGAGAGCTCTACATCGGCACCCAGCGCCAGCCACCGAGCAACACAACTGTGCAACGTCAAAGGTATCGACATGCATGATACCCACCACTAACAAAGCCTACACTTGCACGACCTATCGCAGGCAGCAAGACATCCGCTACTGCTCTTACCACCCGACCTAACTATCGCAGAGTTTTTTTTCCCCTTGGCTCTTGCCTTAGCACTATTTTTCCTATGCCCTTCAAACCGCTACCCTTCGTTCAACTTCGACCAAATCTATCTCCAGATGAGCGCGTATTATTGGTTAACCTTAACCAGACGTACGCAAACATTGCAGTACCCACATCCTGCGACACCTCACATTCGTGGAAACTAACCCTTATGCAGAGATGGCAGTAGACCTACTGAGTTGGCCAACGTACCGGTGTGGGCGTGGAGGGGCTCTGTAGTGTTGGCAGAAGAGCCAACACTATGTTGCAAGAGGAGGCCGAAATGCACGCGTCAACTCACGCAGGTGGCGCTAGGTCTGAAACAGGATACGTAATGAATGCTATAAAGAAAAGTACGTAGCTGCTGGAATACTTAACTTTAATCCATCATTTGTATACAGCATTCTGGATGATACAAGTGAGACTCTCTCTAGAAATGGTTAATGGCGCCTTGCTAGGTCGTAGCCATGGACTTAGCTGGAGGCTATTCTAACTGTCTCTCGGCAAATGAGAGAAAGGCTTCGTCAGTGCAGTCGCTAGCAAAGTCGTCCGTACAACTGGGGCGAGTGCTCGTACGTCTCTCAAGACCAGCCGTGTGGTGGCGCTCGGTCTGCGATCACTGACAGTGGCGACACGCGGGCCCGACATGTACTAATGGACCGCGGCCGATTTAAAGCTACCACCTAGCAAGTGTGGTGTCTGGCGGTGACACCACAGGCTCCACCTCTATAAAAAAAATGTCCCAGGCTCAGTCGTTCGGCAGTCGGTAGGCGGGTGTGTGGCGAGCGAGCCCCACTTGTGGGTAGCCCCTACGGTCGTTTGAGTAAGAATTTTTCGAGCTGATTTATTTCGACAAAGAGTATTTCTTTAATAGTGCAAGTGTGCAAGCATATACTTGGTGAACTGGAAGTGCTATGATTATTTGTGTGAGTACGAATTACGAGGTATACATCGGTGTAAGAGAACATGTGGCGATCTGTGATTTCGCGCCAAAACTGCTAGAACAAAGAAGACAGTGGAACTTGTGGTTCTGTTCGAGTTGACTGAGTAATTTTCGATTATAGCAGCCTATATTACTGCTATTGGTGGCTCGGAGTCAAATTATTATTAAAGTAAAACTGTAAATCGTCTCACCAGTGCTAATTTCATTGTGTGAAAGAAAAGGACAACGCCAATAAACAGTGATGATAAAAACTTAATTTAACTGTGTCGTGAAAAATGAATTCGCTAGAATTATCGCCTAGTTTTTGTTCCCTGGCATAAACTGTACTTATGTCTGAGTGACATTAATTCAAAAACTATAATTAATGCGTGGGTGTGGAACAGTGTACTCATGCACCAAGTGTGGAAATCATCCCCTGAGACTTACGTGAGAGCCAAAATTTGCACTAACATTTTTAACGAACATTTGTATATGCACATTCGTTTGAACTCTGAAACCGCACTTATTTTTCGGACCCGTAGCAAGTCTTACATTTCAGTGACGTGGGTAACATTAGGGTACATGGAAAGGAAGCAACTTGTATTTCGGCATTCGACTGAAGTTAGTTATGAAAACAATTAAAAATCTAAATCTAGATTCCTCCAGAATCAGTGACAAATGTCATAATCACTATCGTCCAGTTGAAAAGTGGCAAGCCATTCTAGAAAACCATTTAGCGCATCTATTTTCATTCATTTCTACACAATAATTCTACAGGAAGGGTGCTGCGTTGACAGGTTATGACAATTTAAAAGTGTAGAGGGATCTGATTGTGTTTGTATGTGCTGACTTCATTTCCTGTGTCCTCTCTAAGTTAACCTTGTGCTGGGTATGTCAGTTGCTTTTCTGGGTGAGTTTCAGAAGTGAGGAGCGCTGCGAATATGGGGCAGGTGAATTGTAGAGGGACTCGAATATCCGCCCCCTAGCGAGCCGAGGGAATGTGGCCTTTCACAGGACTGCGGGCGGGGGAGCATTGTCATGAGGTAGTACTTTCGGCTGTTATAATACTGGTGCCAGGACAATTGTGCAGTTTATTGCACATATCCATTTTGGACGGCCAAGCTGAAAGCATTCGTTCCAGATGACAGAACTATGCCAGCAGGAGGTAGACGTTTGGGCCATGTTAAGAAAATGCTTTCAGCAGATGAACATCTATTGGCTGTAGAAAAAAAAAAAAAAAATCAGCTCTGGCACACTACTGGTACATAGTTGACGACTAGCATCGAGCATAGTTTTTTTATTTTTCTCTTGGGCCCGTAGTTATTGTTCGAGAGGGTAGTGATTAATGGAATTGGTGAGACATTAGGAGGATTTGACACATAGTGCGACAGTTTTTAGAAAACACTTGAGGAAATAGAGGTAATTGGTTTTTTTACATTGCACGTTTACTTCGCGGGAGATTTCTTAGAAGGAAACAATTACATCACTGGCAGATCAGTATAACTTTAGAGCGGATTGATTGTCGAGATTCTTGGCAGTAAGACGAGAGTGGTAAGTTCTTTACCAATTAGCGAAAGGACTTTTTAACTGGACTTGCGGCTGATCACGTTGGTACTTCGCAGGTTGCACTTCGAATTGCAGCAGCAGACTTCATTACTAGGGATGGGGATCCGATGTTGGAGCTGTCGTCAGAGCCATCCTAGCGTCGTACTTGATACCAGCCACCCACGGTGTCACTGTCCTACTCATGTCGCACCGACGATAATGGTAAGCATGACTAGCAGCTCTGACATGTTAAGACCATCATGAGCTAGCAATTTAGATTTGTCATCGGATTCTTTTCCCAAGTTTGTCAGTGCATTCTCATTTACTTGGGTTTCTTTGGTTTTCTGCCCAGACCAACAACCTTTGTAATTGATTTGGGGCAGGCAGAGATAAATTTCATAGATGCGTGTTTGTCAACCAGCTCTTACTGCCATATAATAACTTTGACAACCAATATTTCCATTTTCTAATTATCATGGGTAATTCTGTGTTTGTAACCTCAACGATCCCATAATTGATTTAAATACTTGTCCATTCTAATACTTTTCTGTAGTAAACCGAAGAGTTCGTTAAAATATTGTCTTTGTTATCACATTTAATATTTCTCAAAGATAAAATGCATATTCCCCAGCTTAAGGTTCACTGCTAGAGCCACAATCTTTCGTAGTGTTAATAGATCCATTGTGTATATCTTCTCCAGCATAGGGTCTCAAGGGTTTGTATGTATCACGCTTGATTGTGAATAAGTTCACTTTTCACTCTTACTCACATGAGGTTCCGCAAGCCTAGAGTGGGTTGATGTAAACTGCATTGAAACGGCCAGAACACTAAACGAATATTTAAGGTCCACAGATGAAATGAGTCCTGTAGGGTTGCAATACATAGAAAGCAACTCACTGTACTGTGACAAAGTGAGTACAGAAATGATGTAACAGATTACTGGTGTTTGGCTGAGGACACAAACAGTAATTATGAACAACAAGTAAGATGGTAGTACCCCTGGTTTTTTCTAACAGATCATAAGATCAGCATGACCACAAGGAAAGCCTCCGCAGTCGCAACAAGTAAGTGAAATCTCTCGTAAGGCAAGCGATTCTCTAATATTAACCTCTAACGTTTTACACAGAATAAACGACTGTAGTAGATACTCTAGCATTGTAACAGTATCAGATCCTAACACCAAGTAGTTAGAGATGTAGCAGAGAGTCAAACTAGTGGAAAGACATCGATGAAAACAAACTTCTACGACCTGTCTTGAGCAGAGGTACCACATGAACCATAAAATAATGTGGATCAGTGGGGTTAGTCCGGCTGGCACTTAAAATTGTTGACGTTGTGGAGTTATGAAGAAACAAATTGGTTTTTAATGTGGAGATAACAGTAGGATGAGACAGCTTAATGAGCTAATTACCTATTTGCAGTTTCTTTTTCTATATGGCGTGCTAAACGTGTCGTCTCCAATGCTCCAATTATACACTGATGAGAGAAAACATTGCGACCACAGCTCACCGACAGAAAGAATGCCGCATGGTCAGCTGCAGGCGTGTAAAGCGTTTAAGTACAACAAAGCGCAATTGAAGAAATCCACTGACTTAAGCGACTTTGACAAAGGCTCGACACCTTAGTACGAGCTTCTCTGAAACTGCAAAGCTGGTCGGCTCTTCGTATACTACTGTGATGAGCATAAATGAAAAGTGGTTGAAGATGGGTGAATTTGTAAACAGGCTGCTAGGTGATGGACGTCCACACCTCATCACTGAATGTGGAACTCAGAGGTTTGCCTGGTCTGTAAATCAGTATGGTCAGTTATCTGTGGCGTGTCCGACAACACATTACAATACTGGTGCGGTCAGAAATGTTTTCGATCAAATCGCTCAACACAGAACCGTTCCGCAGCAAACGATCTCTCCGTGTTCCCCTGTTGATCCAACGAAATTATCAATTACGATTGGAGTGGACAATGAATCGTCGAGACTGTATAGTGGATTACTGAAAACGTGTCGACTGGGCGAATGAATCAGATTTCTTGTTACACTCGGTCGCTCATGCCGCTTTGAGCAGTATTGTGTTAAGGGAAATATTTATCTGGCCTTCTATTGGGGCAATGGTAGTTTTTTAAAGGTGTGAACTTTACTGCGGGACTCCTGCATTCCTTCTTACCCGAAGGAAATGGGGTCTTCCAGCATCATAGGTTAATCGATGGTGTAACAAGGTGCGAATTGCGCTACAGTGGATTTAGAAGGATTATGGTGTTCTCACGTTGATGTGTTAAACAATAGTCGCCTGATTGGTACCTGGTGGAACACATGTGGAACCCTATCTAGTAACAGCTACGCACCTACGAACTGTCCGCCCGTAATTTACAGGAACTGCGTGACTTGTGTGTAGACGTCAGGTGCCACACACTTCCAGAAACTTACTGAGGACTGACTGAATCCGAACCACGCAGGTTCGTAGCTGTATTGCTCTCCTAAGACACTATTATGGTGGTGTTCGTATTGTTCCATTAAGTTTAGGGTTGTGCAGCCGCAAGAATTCTCCTTCTTCTTCTAATATTTCGGCTGTAAAAGGTTCAGCCATCTTTAGAGTGAGCCGCAAGACTGCCGCTCCAGTGCTCGCTTCGTCCCTTTATACTCGTGTACCGCGCCACTGCGCATGCGGCCACAGATGCAAATGCGCCAGAGACGTTGGTCGGCGGCAAACACGTGCACAATACGCGAGTTACATCTGTGACTCCGCAGTCGGTTTGTGTTGGCATGTCGATATATCCTTGTGAGCTGCACTGTAACGACGTCTTTGTGAGTTTATTACACCAAGTGCCGGATTCCATGATTTATCAAGGTTGAAACCACTATCTCTATTAATTAAGTTCATCGTCAAGCGGATCTCAACTGCCTCCTTCACTATCGAGTCCCAAAAAGATGATGTATTTGCCAAAATTTCGACATTATCATACAACATATTGCGAGCAGTGTCAGTACAGTGCTCTGCCACTGCCGACTTGTTACGTTGTAAAAGTCGTGTGTACCTCCGGTGTGCTGTACATCTTTCTTGGACTGTACGAGTTGTTTGTCCAATGTAAGAATGGCCACATTCACATGGAATTTTGTAAACACCAAATTTTCGGAGCAGCAAATCATCTTTGACGGAGCCCACGGATGCATCTGTCTTGGGTGAAGGACAAAAAATCACTTTTACTTTGTGTCTGCTGAGAATTTGTCCTGTTTTTGATGAGAGGCTACCCACATATGGCATGAAGGACATCGATTTAAAGGTTTCTTCGTCTTCTTTCGCTTTCTTTGTGGCTTCTTTCGGTTTCATTTTCAGTGCCTTCTGTATTTGCCGTGGGGAGTACCCATTGTCTTTAAACACTCTTTGAAAGTGGGAAAGTTCATCACGCAGACTGCTTTCGTCAGAAATAATATGAGCTCTATGGGTCAAAGTTTGGAGAACACTCATCGTCTGGGCAGGATGGTGGCAGCTATGTGCACGTAAATACAAATCCGTTTGTGTCGGCTTCCGATACGCTTCATGTCCCAAAATACCATCCTCTCTGCACCGAACCAGAGCATCCAAGAACTGAAGGCATCCCTCCTTTTCAACTTCCATTGTGAATTTTATTTGATCGTGGAGGGAGTTCAGATGTATTAAGAAGTCTTGCAATTTATCTTAAAAAATGATTCAAATGGCTCTGAGCACTATGGGACTTAACTGCTGAGGTCATCAGTCCCCTAGAACTTAGAACTACTTAAACGTAACTAACATAAGGACATCACACATATCCATGCCCGAGGCAGGATTCGAACCTGCGTCCGTAGCGGTCGCGCGGTTCCAGACTGTAGCGCCTACCACCGCTCGGCCAATGCGGTCGGCAAGTTATCTTCACCATGGGGCCAAACTACAAATCAACATACCTCCAGAATAACATGGGTTTCAAGTCACTAGATTCAAGCGCCTTCTCCTCGAAGTCTTCCATAAATAAACTGGCCACCAGAGGGGATACCCATGGCGACTCCGTCCGTCTCTTCAAAAAATTCGTTGTTAAATAAGAAGTATGTAGAGGTTAGAACATGTTTGAGTAAAGCTGAGGACATCACACATATCCATGCCCGAGACAGGATTCTTACCTGCGTCCGTAGCGGTCGCGCGGTTCCAGACTGTAGCGCCTAGAACCACTCGGCCATTTCAGCCGGCAGATATTTTGGAAGGGTGTTCGTATTGTTTGGGCTCATCGTTGTATAAGTGGCGAACAAAAAAATTTCCTTTTCAGGGTGGTTTTGCAGCCTATATGCGGGTATATAAACACTGGGGTATGTAAGCACTGCCATGTAGGCAAGGGTTAGTGTGGAATTCATGTCTTACCGGCGTGTGTGTCGTAAATGTGGCAGCGTGAACTCTGGCGATGTTGTTAGAAAATGTGTCCAAAGAGGATCAATGCGCCATTTCTCTTCTCTTGGCTGGGGAAGGAGAAACACCGGTAGACATACATGGGAACATGAATAATATGTATGGAACAGCGTGTCTGTCGAAAACCACCGTTGTGGAATGGTGCCCTAAGTTCCGTGGCGATAGCGATACGACAAAAGTCGCCAATCGATCTGTAAGTCCAGCCTCGACCATTACCGACAACAATACGTGAGCACCTGACCAATATTCCTGATATCTCCCAATGCGATTTTCAAGCGTTCGGTCCTATGAAGAAGGCCTCGAAATATCGACGATTCCTGTCAGGTGCCTATAAAATGTGCTACACGGACAAACTAAGGCAAGAAAGAAGAGGTAAGGAACTATTATCGCACAAAAATAAAAATCCGTTGCCAGTACAATTTCCTTGGTCTCCATGTTACGGTCGACGACAACAGGAAAGTTCAAGTGAAAGTTTAAAAGACGAAGTACATCAGACTTGCAGCGCAAAGTGGGCGGGGAGCGTATACGGACGGAATACTGATCTAAATCAGGGCGCTGGCTAGCTGAGTGGAGCCGGGTTTAGCAGCCGTGATGGCCTGCGTCCACGCAGACGGCGGCGGCAGCCGGCGCCAGACTCGCCCAGTACATAAAAACAGCTAATCCCGTTTACGGCGCGGCTCTCCTCCATTGCGACGAACGAGCGCTTCGTCGCCCAGCGACCAGCTAACTCCTGCCTCCCGCCCCCCAACCCCCCTTCACCGAGCAACCCTTTCTGTCGCCGCCTCCCCTTCTCCCGCCCCATTTTCTCGCAGCAACGTCGCTTCTTCCCACGCCACCCTCCGTTCGTCTCTTCGCACGACTGCGTTCATCTCCACGCCGTCCTGCGGCGGTATGGCTCTACACTTCCATAACGGCCAACATTGCAGGCAGACTGACGTCAACTTTTACAGCACCCTCCGCTGGTCGAACAGCTCTGCGACCACATTCCATAGACGGCGAATTCGCCTGAGTTTCAGTGACCTTGCCTAGACTGTTAATGTCATCATAGTTTTAATAGCCCTGAGCAACAATCGTTTTTCTCCTCTTCATTTCTTTTCCGCAGAGGCAGCGAGAAACCTCGAAAGCCTCGTTCAATCATTATAATAACTGAGAGGTGGAAATTAAAACTTTATAATAACCTTTTCTCTTACAAAGCGTGCTTTCAGTGTTGCTGTGTTCTCGATACTCGGTTGGCTAAACGTATAGTAGGTCGCGGTGTAAAGCTATGGAAAAAGTATTTAAAACTGTAAGTAGGCTGTTTAGGTTTTTATGTTGGTAACGTCACCTAACGCCCTGTATGAAAATCACTGGCTGTGCTGTGTGCAGTCTGTGGCTGGTTGGCATTGTTGTAATATTCGCTATTGTAGTGTTGGGCAGTTGGATGTGAACAGCGCATAGCGTTGCGCAATTAGAGGTGAGCTGCCAGCAGTGGTGGATGTGGGGAGTGAGATGGCGAAGTTTTGAGAGCGGATGATCTGGACGTGTGTCCATCAAAGAGAGTGAATTTGTAAGGCTGGATATCATGGACTGATATATATATATATATATATATATATATATATATATATATATAATGACTTTTGAACACTATTAAGATAAATACATTGTTTGTTCTCTATCAAAATCTTTCTTTTGCTAACTATGCCTATCAGTAGTTAGTGCCTTCAGTAGTTAGAATCTTTTATTTAGCTGGCAGTACTGGCGCTCGCTGTATTGCAGTAGTTCGAGTAACGAAGGTTTTTGTGATGATGATGAGGATGATGTTTGGTTTGTGGGGCGCTCAACTGCGTGGTTATCAGCGCCCGTACAATTACCCAATCTTTGCTCAGTCCAATTTCGCCACTTTCCTGGATGATGATGAAATGATGAGGACAACACAAACACCCAGTCATCTCGAGGCAGGTGAAAATCCCTGACCCCGCCGGGAATCGAACCCGGGACCCCGTGCTCGGGAAGCGAGAACGCTACCGCGAGACCACGAGCGGCGGACGATTTTTGTGAGGTAAGTGATTCATGAAAGGTATAGGTTATTGTCAGTCAGGGCCATTCTTTTGTAGGGATTATTGAAAGTCAGATTGCGTTGCGTTAAAAATGTTGTGTGTCAGTTTAATGTTGATCAGAATAAGTAAAGAGAGAAATGTTTGAGTACGTTCAGTTCTGCTCAGCTGTTTGAAAATCAAATAACGTAAGAGGTTTATCAGCCCAATCATTCATAAATTTATCTTACGGGGACGTTGCAAAACAATCTTTAGTAGGTGGCGCATGATCTTTCTGAGAGACTTTTCTTCCCTATGGAGTTCCAAAATTTAAAAGATGTGAAATGCGTCTCTTGTTGACTAGTGTTTTACTGGTTACAAAAGTAATGCTGAATTTCTGTACTTTTATTATCACAAAGAAAACGCAATGCCTCAGTATGAAGGGCACTTGGAAAAATAAGTTCATCCTGCTATTTTGTTACAAACTGTAATTTTTGGGACCATCACTGAGTACAAAACACAATATGATTCGTGCAAAGAAGAAAATATCAACCAGCCTATGTTAAAAATATTATTGCTTTACACAAACCGGTTTCGAAAAGATAGGTTCACCTTCTGAAAACTGCTCCAGTTTACAAACACTATAAAGAATTTAAAAATATGGATGACGGAGAAAAATAGCTACTACATGTTTCTTAGACCCGTTAATTTTTTTATCATTACGCGATTCGGGCTGCCCCTAAAATACGGTAACAAACGCTACATAGCATACATAAAAAACAGGTGCCCTAAATGAGCAATGTAGTTGAAACCTACATGCACAACAATTCTTTTTGATAGGTGAATACATACAATTTTAAATAAATGTGACATATAACTTTGACAAGTACGTCAAATATAGTCATTAAAAATAAAGTTAAACAAAATAGTAGCAGTACCTAGATACGATGAACTAACATGGACAAAAACTTATAGTGGAATGATAGGAACGGCCCCTTCTACCTGGTACGAAACAATCTATCAACCGATGGCGTCACTACAGCTGCGCTGCTTTACAACTTCATTTCATCTTAATCATTTGTTAGATATTTGCCCATAATAAAAGTTAATATTAAAATGATGCCTGAAATAAAAACTGTAATTGCTTACCTTAAGAGCTGTTCATATCAACTTCTTTTGGAGTGTTACGGACATATTTCGGGCAAATCTGTAATGATGATAACGATGAAATGATGATGTAAGGCAGTGACGCTATAGTCTCACCATCTGTTCATAGATTGCTTACCTAACAGGTACAAGAGGCCGTTCTTATCATACCACAGTAGCTTTTGTCCGTGTTAGGTCATCGCATCTGTTGCTGCTATTTTGTTTAACTTTATAGTTTCCTGACTAGCTTTTAAATAATTGTCGATGTCTATGCATTCGTCTATCAGAAATAACTGTTGTTTAAATATTCTGCAACTACATTGCGTACCTGTGTTTTAAATAATAACTTTACTTTTGTTACTGTATTTTGATCAGGTGAAGATACGCGGAGCTCGAAACAAGAAATGAAGAATAAAATAAACGGGTTTAAAACATCTAGTGCCTATTTTACCGTGATCGTTTAGCTATTTCAAATCTCTCATAGTTCTTGTGATTATAATTGTAAGAAACCTCTACCGAGACTTTCAGTCAAGTACGATGTTCACATTTATATTACTTTAGTTGTAGGGAAGAAGGCTCCCAGCAACTAATATAAAAACTAAAGGCAATATAGATGAAGCGAACAGCCGACTGAAGATAAACATATAGGTTGGAAGCCGGTGGCCGTGGCATTTTTGTAAATAAATAGTATCATTAACAGTGGCTGGTGGCTGTTTTCTTGTTTGCAAGAATCAACTTGCAAAATTTTTCTTACTGTCACTTTCAACCAGTCAGTTTCCCGGTGCTCTACTTAGAACGTTCTTAATGAAGTATTTACTGTCTAATTTACTTCATTATGTTTTGTTGTGATACGGTGAGCAGCATGATTGGTATGAGAATACCTCGACAGCTCTTTCCATACAAGTAAGCTATGTACAGAGATGTGTTGTATTTCCATTCGCCTGACGAAAGTCACAATTGCCACTTAATCTGTGGTGACAAAAATAATGGAAAACATCCTAATATTGAGCAGACCTATGTTTACCCGAAACTCGAAGTAGCATGGACTAAAAAAGTCGTTTGGAAGTTCCCTGCTGTGATACTGAACCATGACGCCTCTATAGCCTTGCATAATTGCGGAAGTGTTCCCGGTGGAGGATTTTGTGAACGACCTGACCTCTCGATTATGTCCCAAAAAATGTTCGCTGGGATTGATGACGGACGATCTGGGTGGTCAAATATCTCGCTCGAATTGTCCAGAATGTTCTTCAAATCAATCGTGAACAACTGTCGCCCGGTGATATGGCGCATTTTCATCCATAAAAATTCCATCACTGCTTGGGAACGTGAAGTCTATGAAAGGCTGCCAATGGTCTCCGAGTACCTAGACATAACCATTTCCAGTCTGTGATTGGTTCAGTTGGACCAGAGGGCCCAGTCAGTTTCACATAAACGCAGCCCACGTCATTATAGGGCCAGCAACAGCTTGCGCAGTGCCTTGTTGACAACTTGGCTCCATGACTTTGTTGGGTCTGCTGCACACTCGAACCTACCAACGTCTCTTACCAGTTGAAAAGGGGGATGCTCTAATCGGCCACGGTTTTCCAGTCGTCTAGGGTTCAACCGATATGTTCACGAGCCTATAGGAGAGGGGCTGTAAGCGATGTCGTGTTTTAGCAAAGGTATTCGCGTCGGTCGGTCGTCTGCTGCCTCAGACTGTTAACACCAGATTTCTACGCTCTGTCTTAACGGATCCGTTCGTTATTTCATTCAGTATTACTTGCCTGTTACCACTGACCATTCTACACAAATGACGTTACCCTCGGTCGTTAAGTGAAGCCTTTCGGCCGGTACTTTGTCCATAGTGTAAGGTCATGCCTCAAATGCGATATACTCGGCACGCTCTTGACACTGTGGGTCTCAGAGTATTGAATTTCCTCAAGATTTCAGAAATGGAATGTCGCTTGCGTCTAGCCCAAACAACCATTCCGCGTTCAAAGTCTGTTAACTCCGTCGTGCGAAAGTAATCACGCCGGAAACTACGTCACATGAATCACCGCAGTACAAATAACAGCTGCGCCAATGCACTGCCCTTTCATACCTTGTGTACACGAGACTATGGCCATCTGTATATGTTCCGACCGCTATGCCATGACTTTTGTCACCTCAGCGTACGTTTTCCATTCCCACTCTCCAATTATTTTCGTTGTATCAGAAAAGCTACCTTGCCAGCTTTTCAGAGAAATATGGGAAACACACTTGATGTAAAGTTACGAAACGCTTTGTCTTCATAAATCTGATTGTTTTTACATTACTTAGACGAATTTCTTTTAGGAGAAAAAGCAGATACGAAATATTCATTGTGTGGGGCAAACTAGCCAAGTAGCCCAGAGGTGAGCAAAGAGAATGTATGTCAAGGGAATGAGAGAAGAGGTTCATAAATATTTCTTGACAAAAGAAGCTCGAAGGATGTAACGAGAAGCTAACTTCTCTAAGAAGGGATACCAGAACCTCCACAAGTTTGCCAAGGACGATAATGGGACAATACTCGCCAACGAGTTCAACATCACTGAGAGATGGAAACGGTAGTTCAGGGAGCCTCTCAGCTGTAAAGAACCTACATAACTTCTCGAATTCCAGTTTTAGGCACTGTAGTTAGATTCTTCACGACCTACACTTGAGGAACTAAGAAATCAAATAATGTGGCTGAATAGAAGAAAAGTGCAGGAGAAGGCCGAATCTGGACTAGAGGGAAGACACATCACAAGAGAATTCATCAACTAACCAAAAGGATTTGGATCGTGTAGGACAACCAAGAAGATTGCAAGCTACTGTCATCTACCCTAACACTAGAAATTTGAAGGAATGTGCTGCACCAACTACAGAGGAATCACCTGTCCAACTGTTACGCACAGAATCAAGCCATTTGCGAAACAAATGGCTTATGAATATCAGATTGTTTCAAGGAAGTGTCGTTCAGCTGTAGAAAGCAACTATGTACTGTGGCAGCTCACGAAGAAGATGTGGAAATATGTCGAAGACCTTCATGCTCTCTAGATAGATTTCAATGAACCATACCACAGCATTTACCGCGAGAGCCCAATGAACTGCTTGACTGAGTTTGGAATGTTCTAGAAACTCGAGAGCCTGGTTAGAGTTTGTCTAACTGAAAGGAAAGGCAAACTGAAGCTCAGGAGCCAAGTCACGGAGAACTTCAACACAATCACAGTGCTGAGACGAGGGTCTGGTGTCACCTATTAACTTGGCTGTCGGAAAGGTAATGAGGGAAGTGCTTCATACGAATTTTGAAGAGATCGAAGTCGAAGTTGTGAAAATCAGGTACTTTCCTACGACGTGGTCCTGTCATTCTGATCTAGGAAAGAACTGATGAGGATGAACATATCGTCGATGCCGCATCGAGGAAGATCTGTTTTTTTTTTTTTTTTTTTTTTTGAGTGAATTCAAAACAGGGTATCCGATGAGGAGCAGGACTAACCCTTAATCAAGAAGATAACTTTATCCACTGATAGCAGGAAACGGAGCCTGCAAAAGCGTTCATAGTTATCACACCTTTATCTGCTTGAAGCCCTTGAAAACGTAGAAATTAACGCGAAAAGTAGAGTTCTACACCCTTAGATTTTAACATTTTGAAATGGCTATTATTAATGTCCAAGTAGTGGTAGGATCCCCCATTTCAAAACGATTTTTGAGTAGCATTTAAAAAATTAGAATCAGTAGGTGAATAACGATGATTTTTTTGTAGTAGTCAACCACTTGTCACTTTCTGAGAAATGCAGCGAAAAGTGGATGAAATAAATTTTCTTTTAATTGTCTTTTTAATTGAGTATTTTGTTTCTATGTATCTTGAAACTGAGAGAATCTTAATTTTTGATCTTTGTTCGAGTTCTATGTTTATTGCAGGAAATAATAGGAATAAAAAATCGAAAATAATTAATTTGAGTAACCTGTTACTTTTAGTGGGTTTAACAGCCCGGTTCAATTACCTAAAAGTTAGAAACCTCAGCATAGATTTCAACAATGTTACATACAATGCATGGGAAGAGGATCGAGGATAGCATAGGATCCTAATAATTGCTGTAAGGCCAAATGTAAACACTGTAAAGATTCTAGAGTTCTACTCTGTATTAAAGAAATATATGGAATAAAAAAATCATTTGCAGCTTTCGAAAAGTTTTTGTCAAAAGGCACGACAACGCTCGACAAGCAAACTACGGTTGCCGAGCTTAAAATTTCTGCTTTCCTAGCAGCTCATGATATTCTTTTAATGCAACTGTCTATTTGACGGCATTGTTAAAAAGTGCGTTTCCTGAGTCTAAGATAGCACAAAATGTTGATATGAAAAGAATTGCTATAGCACCTTCCCATAAAAAGGTTTTGCGAACACCAAAAAGTGAAATTTCCTATTTTGACAGATGGTTCAAATGGTTCAAATGGCTCTGAGCACTATGGAACTCAACATCTTAGGTCATAAGTCCCCTAGAACTTACAACTACTTAAACCTAACTAACCTAAGGACATCACACACACCCATGCCCGAGGCAGGATTCGAACCTGCGACCGTAGCAGTCCCGCGGTTCCGGTTCTGGCGCTGCAGTCCGGAACGGCGGGACTGCTACGGTCGCAGGTTCGAATCCTGCCTCGGGCATGGGTGTGTGTGATGTCCTTAGGTTAGTTAGGTTTAAGTACACTCCTGGAAATTGAAATAAGAACACCGTGAATTCATTGTCCCAGGAAGGGGAAACTTTATTGACACATTCCTGGGGTCAGATACATCACATGATCACACTGACAGAACCACAGGCACATAGACACAGGCAACAGAGCATGCACAATGTCGGCACTAGTACAGTGTATATCCACCTTTCGCAGCAATGCAGGCTGCTATTCTCCCATGGAGACGATCGTAGAGATGCTGGATGTAGTCCTGTGGAATGGCTTGCCATGCCATTTCCACCTGGCGCCTCAGTTGGACCAGCGTTCGTGCTGGAAGTGCAGACCGCGTGAGACGACGCTTCATCCAGTCCCAAACATGCTCAATGGGGGACAGATCCGGAGATCTTGCTGGCCAGGGTAGTTGACTTACACCTTCTAGAGCACGTTGGGTGGCACGGGATACATGCGGACGTGCATTGTCCTGTTGGAACAGCAAGTTCCCTTGCCGGTCTAGGAATGGTAGAACGATGGGTTCGATGACGGTTTGGATGTACCGTGCACTACTCAGTGTCCCCTCGACGATCACCAGTGGTGTACGGCCAGTGTAGGAGATCGCTCCCCACACCATGATGCCGGGTGTTGGCCCTGTGTGCCTCGGTCGTATGCAGTCCTGATTGTGGCGCTCACCCGCACGGCGCCAAACACGCATACGACCATCATTGCCACCAAGGCAGAAGCGACTCTCATCGCTGAAGACGACACGTCTCCATTCGTCCCTCCATTCACGCCTGTCGCGACACCACTGGAGGCGGGCTGCACGATGTTGGGGCGTGAGCGGAAGACGGCCTAACGGTGTGCGGGACCGTAGCCCAGCTTCATGGAGACGGTTGCGAATGGTCCTCGCCGATACCCCAGGAGCAACAGTGTCCCTAATTTGCTGGGAAGTGGCGGTGCGGTCCCCTACGGCACTGCGTAGGATCCTACGGTCTTGGCGTGCATCCGTGCGTCGCTGCGGTCCGGTCCCATGTCGACGGGCACGTGCACCTTCCGCCGACCACTGGCGACAACATCGATGTACTGTGGAGACCTCACGCCCCACGTGTTGAGCAATTCGGCGGTACGTCCACCCGGCCTCCCGCATGCCCACTATACGCCCTCGCTCAAAGTCCGTCAACTGCACATACGGTTCACGTCCACGCTGTCGCGGCATGCTACCAGTGTTAAAGACTGCGATGGAGCTCCGTATGCCACGGCAAACTGGCTGACACTGACGGCGGCGGTGCACAAATGCTGCGCAGCTAGCGCCATTCGACGGCCAACACCGCGGTTCCTGGTGTGTCCGCTGTGCCGTGCGTGTGATCATTGCTTGTACAGCCCTCTCGCAGTGTCGGGAGCAAGTATGGTGGGCCTGACACACCGGTGTCAATGTGTTCTTTTTTCCATTTCCAGGAGTGTAGTTTTAAGTTCTAGGGGACTTATGACCTAAGATGTTGAGTCCCATAGTGCTCAGAGCCATTTTTGAACTAAAAAATCATTTGCAGCTTTCGAAAAGTTTTTGTCAAAAGGCACGACAACGCTTGACAAGCAAACTACGGTTGCCGAGCTCAAAATTTCTGCTTTCCTAGCAGCTCATGATATTCCTTTTAATGCAACTGTCTATTTGACGGCATTGTTAAAAAGTGCGTTTCCTGAGTCTAACATAGCACAAAATGTTGATATGAAAAGGAACAAACCTATGGCTCTTATAAACCTTCCCATAAAAAGGTTTTGCGAACATCAAAAAGTGAAATTTCCTATTTTGACAGATGGGTCAAATAATTCAAATGGCTCTGAGCACTATGGGACTCAATATCTTAGGTCATAAGTCCCCTAGAACTTAGAACTACTTAAACCTAACTAACCTAAGGACATCACACACACCCATACCCGAGGCAGGATTCGAACCTGCGACCGTAGCAGTCCCGCAGTTCCGGACTGCAGCGCCAGAACCGCACGGCCACCGCGGCCGGCTTTTTGACAGATGAAAGTATCTATATTTCTTCAGTCAGTTCTGTTTGCACTGTTGTGTGCTATTATGGCGGAATGGAAGCCCAAATATAGACCAAACTCTTTAATTTGACTGAAATAATGAGGAAGCTGTGGCTAATTTGCATGAGGAACTCGATCAGGCTTTAGTACAAACAATATTCCATTAGAAAATGTTATTGTTTTTGGCTAAGATGGTGATGCTACGCTGGGGAAGCACAATTCAGTATCCAGTTGACTAAAAGAGTTTCTTCTTGGAATCGTATTAGTAAACTACATTTATCATTCAATTCACTTGTTGCTGATGATGCTTGCAACACACTTCCTAGTTGCTGTGAGGAACTTGCAAGAGATGTACATAATTATTTAAAACTAAGTTGCAAATGGAATGGTCAGCTAACTCAGTTTCACAAATATATGCAGCTTAACGTACGTAGGCCAGCCGTTGTGGCCCAGCGTTCTAGGTGCTTCAGTCAAGAACCGCGCTGCTGCTACGGTTGCAGGTTCGAATCCTGCCTCGGGCATGGATGTGTGTGATGTCCTTAGGTTTAAGTAATTCTAAGTTCTAGGGGACTGATGACCTCAGCTGTTAAGTCCCATAGTGCTCAGAGCCATTTGAACCATTTTTTTAAAGTATGTAAAATACTACATCCAGCGCAGACTCGTTGGCTTTCACTTCTTTCTGTTGTCGAACGAATCCTGGGGCAGTGGGATGCGTTTATTTAACGTTTTATTGATCAGAGGGCAACAGAAAAAGTTAATAAGTCCAAAGAGATCCTAAACGTGTACCGTGATCCATCTATGAAACTGTATTTCCAATTTATAAAATGAGTTTTGCCCACGGTTAATACCAAGAATGCTTATTTAAAATCTTCAAACGATGTAGCGCTAATCTTAATGAAACATATGGAAAAATCTTTTAAAGATATTTAGCTAATCTACTTGTAACAGGATTACGCCCACAAAGAATCTTTGGATACAATTATTGTGGATCCTGTAGAGGCTACAGATGAGACCAAGTTTGTGGACATAACAGCAGTTATTTAGGTGTAGACCTTCTGGAAGCAATGAAGTCGAAAGGTGTTTTGGCCATACCTCATCCTTTAAAGGAGCTTTAGGAGAGATGCCGCGACTTTTTAATTCGCCGATGTAAAGACATTCTGATGCAGTTTAAATTTAATAACCGTCTGATACGTAGAACATGTATCTGTATTATCTGCAAAAAGATGATGATGATTAGTGTTTTAGGGCGCACAACAGCGAGGTTATCAGCGCCCGCTGCAAAAAGAGCCTTGTCTCCAACTTAGAGAGAAGTTACGCCTAGTTTAACAAGACTGGCAGATGTTGTATCACAAGTTAAACCAAGTAAAATGCAAAACGTGGACGATGAATGCCCTCGGAATTTGAACCTCATATATTTTGGAACAAGGTTCATTTAGCTTTTCATAACAATATGCTGTGTGTGAACTTCTAAAATAATTTTAGCTTGAATACATATATGAAGAGAAAAATGTTATAGCATGCTTTGAATGTATATATATAGGAATAGTTAAAGGACAATGTACATGTTTTTCAAGTTGGACAAATCTCATCCGATGAAGATGTGCATTTTTAAGGTGCTCTAGCGGACTTCGACTGGCTAATAGTAGCACTTCTGCACTCCACAGCAGAATGCGAACGGCTTCAGGAAAGATAAAATCATAATTGTCAGAAACTGTAAGCTGTTTAGTGGTTCAAACTTCCTGGCAGATAAAAACTGTGTGCCACACCGACACTCGAACTCAGGACCTTTGCCATTTGTGGGCACGACTCAGGATCCGTCCTCACAGCTTCATTTCTGCCAGTACCTCGTCTCCTACCTTACGAACTTCACAGAAGCTCTTCCGCGGATCTTCTGTGAAGTTTGGAAGGTGGGAGTCGAGGTACTGCAGAACTGATGCTATGAGAACTGGTCGTGAGTCATCCTTGGGTAGCCCAGCCGACACAGTAGCACGGTAGCTTAGCGTGATCAGTCAACGGTTAGCCGCCCTCTGTAATAAAAAGGCAAAGGCCCCGAGTTCGAGTCTCGGACTGGCACATAGTTTTAATCTGCCGCAATGTTTCATATCAGCGCGCTCTCCGCTGCAGAGTGAAACATTCATTCTGTTTGGTAGTTACTGTTACTATCCTTACCGCTAACTAGTGAGAATATTTCACTAATGAGGAAGAGTGTGACACATTAAAAATTTTATTTGTTATTTTTTAAAATTAATTTCGTTTTTAAATTTTTGTTTTCAGTAAAATATTCAAAATGAAAACCAAGTTGAGAAACCCGCTGTCTACATCTACAATGAATAGAACTCTTCTGGTACCCCTGTGCATCAAATAATCCGGTGGCTGCTGCACTCCATTCCAGCCGACCAAGTTTGTGATTGAAGAATGACCACTACCCGTCTTCACACATACAACGATGCACATGAAGTTGACAAGTTTATAATTTTGTCTGGGCATTACACTGAAGTCAGTGACAGTGCCTAGATTCGTCCAGACAAGTGCAAACCGTTCTATCAGTGTCATTTCGTATTTCTGCGATGAATTTCGATTGGTTTGCCACCTTCAACACACAAAGAAAGAACGAATCACAGGTCGCCGCTTAAGCGCGGTGCATGTTGTGGACGCTGCTGTCTTCATCTTTTTATGCTTTTCATTTGAATCAAGCTCGTACGTGGTTTGTTTTCCCACTGCCCAGTTTTCTGATCGCTGCGGAGGATTTTTGTGTTCGTGCAGTTGTAGTCCTTGATTAGCTATGTGGTTCGTTTTTACATTGTGCATGTTGTGAATCTAGAAGGCCACAGTATTAAAGTTATGATGATAGAGGCAAGACGTCAACAGTAGTAATATTTCTTACAACGGACGGCTAATGTCTTCGTTATCAAACGATAGATACCATGCCAGATTCACGAGCTTTTGTCCTCATTGGAATGGTTTGAAACTTAGCCCAATGAGTTAAGACGCAGCAAACTCTAATATGCTGAATTCACGTATTTATGGCTTTCTACTTAAAAGATAATTTGTCTGAACATGCTTGGTTTCGTAATCAAGAAAACTCGTTTCTCCCCCTGTCTATCTATTAGTTACTGGTTGCTACTGAGATCTACATATTTCATTACTAGGCCAGAAAAGTCAATAGTGTAATGTATAGTTCTAATAAGTATTTTTTTAATTAAAAACTGGTAAACAGTGTAATAGCGTGGATATAGACGCAGTTTCTCTAATATCAGACATTGTCAAATGAGTAGCTCAGATGCAAAAGCCGCTAACTGCATGATGAAAGAAACTGAGGAAATCGCGAGAAATTCATCCCATCAGAACTATTAAAGTTGGGGAATTCATTTCTTTTCTAAAAATAAATAAATAATAATTAATTACAAGGTATTAATACCTGAAATTTTTGATTGTGTTTTATACATTAAAATCTTAAGTCAAATATTGCCTTAGTGGTTTTTGCACCCGATTCATGCAGTTAGCGGGTTTTGCAAACGTGTCGATCCAAATACAAAACAAACTTACGGTTGCAAAATCCGCTATTCAGTGATATGTTAGGAATGACAGGAAGGTGGAATTTAATTGTTGCGAATATAAACAGAATACATTTTTATTTCGAAGAGAAGTTAGAAAATTATACAAAACTGACACATAAAAATATGAAGGTGACATTATTTTGCTAGGAAAAACTGGCTTGCTTAAAGTGAAAAAGAGAACACATACAGTATGAATGTTCAATATTAGGTCTTTTTTTAAATACTCCATAGCATTTTTGACATTAGAAGTTACTGTAGAAAATAAAATAAGCTCCAAATTGCATCTTAGTTAAACATTGAGAAAATTTTAGAAAATTCTAAAACTGGTGAAAAGTTGCATGTCATATAAAAGAGCGACTAAAATTGTAGAAAATGAAATTAGCTGAAAATTGATTTTAAGTGGCATCGATCTGAGCTCAACACTGCCCAACTCAGAGTCACTTGTGGCTCCTTCAGATGGTTGGCAGTGGCAGGAGTGACAGTAGGAACGCCTTCCTGCTCAGCACCCCGGTATAGAATCTGAGTTAATCACTGGTCTCCCAGCCTTCACCAGAACGCAGCCCCAAACGCTTATTTGCTTCTGAAAGTTTTGGACGAGCTGTGACTGGTGTTGGGCCGTTTTCTTTGCTGAAACGTTTTCCCCTCTTCACGATGCTCTTCCCGTCTCCAGCTTCAAAGTTATAGTAGGGCTCTCCATGAACTGGACAAATCTTCTTGTTTTCGCTTTTCTTGAACATGAGTTTTTTTGTTTTGTTTTAAGAATCTGGAAATGTCAGTTACAAGTAACTTTCACTAATCTTTCCACATACGTCATAACAGTTAGTGTCAACACACTATTCATTGCATAAAATTGCTTTCAAAATACTTTTCATGTTCTTAGCGTCCTGGTTTGGAAACCTTTCTTTTCCACTGATCAAGACGCCTCTTCATTTTCCGAGAGAGACCGTTGCCCTCAGTCTTGTTCTGGTCATTTGCAGCTGCAAAGATGGGTTCGATGTCTTGAAGAGTTACTAGTATTTCAATTACTCCCACTTCGTTTGCACCACTTTCTGCTTCTAAGTAGTCCACAAAACCACTTATTTCCTTCAAACACTCACGCAGGTACGCTAACAAATGCTCTGCTCATCAGTTGAACTGTGCGTAAAGGCGTATTTCGACAACACCTCGGCAGTGAGAGCTTCATTTTGCGAACGCATTCGCTACAGCGCAGCCAACCTATCTCTGAATAAGAAAGTTATCTCTTGAAATCGCAACAAACTGAAAGATAGCTTTGAATGTCTAGTTTGTTAAGTCTGAAGTAAGATGGCTTGTTTTGCATCCAGGACATGGAATGGTGACCGCCATGCCTGTTGAAATTGGTGGGTTTTGCAAAAGTTAGATATTTAGCGGGCTTTGCACGCGAAGACAACGTGCAGCTAGCGGCTTTTGGAATCGAACACGATTTCAACGATATACAGCGGGTTCTGCACCCTGGAACCTATTCCATCGTGTAGGCGAGGAAAAAGTCTATACGGCAGTGTGCTCAAATCAAAATGGATAAAAAATGCACTAGCGGCTTTTGTATGTGGGCTACTCAAATGTTTTCAAGCGATGTCAGGCTAGCCGGCCGCTGTCGCCGAGAGGTTCTAGGCGCTTCAGTCCGGAACCGCGCTGCTGCTACGGTCGCAAGTTCGAATCCTGCCTCGGGCATGGATGTGTGTGATGTCCTTAGGTTGTATTGTATTGTATGTTAACCGGGGACTTAGAAACGACGGAGAGGCTCCGTCCCCACCGCAGCCGCAGTGGTCCAGACTTCCACGACGACTACCGCAGTCCACTCACCCCATCGCTGCCTCACACGGAACCCTGGGTTATTGTGCGGTTCGGCCCCCGGTGCCCCCCCCCCCCCCCTCGCAGGGAACATCTCACACCAGACGAGTGTAACCCCTATGTTTGCGTGGTAGAGTAATAGTGGTGTGCGCATACGTGGAGAACTTGTTTGCGCAGCAATCGCCGACATAGTGTAACTGAGGCGGAGTAAGGGGAACCTGGCCGCACTCGACGAGGCAGATGGAAAACCGCCTAAAAACCATCCACAGACTGGCCGGTTCACCGGACCTCGACACAAATCCGCCGGGGGGATTCGTGCCGGGGACAGGCGCTCCTTACCTCCCGGAAAGCCGTGCGTTAAACCCCACGGCCAACCGGGCGGGCTGATGTCCTTAGGTTAGTTAGGTTTAAGTAATGCTGCGTTTAGGGGACTTATGACCTCAGATGTTATGTTCCATTGTGCTTAGAGCCATTTGAACCATTTTTGATGTCAGGGTACGATACACAGATATACTGCATTCACAATGTATAAAATCGTCTTTACTATGTAGACCATCAACAATAACGACGACAAAGTAATTTTTGCAGTTTGATTCCTATTATTTTGCTCAGAAAATTTATATTTACACACGCTTAGAAACATACTACTGAGGAATTCACATAGTCGTCAAGTTTAAATTTTGCACGCAATGAATATTTCTGTATTTCACTGATGTAGAAATAAAACACAAGGTGTAACATTAGTTTTGATGAACACATTCAGTTGCAATTATTTTAAACAAAACGAACTTTCTGTCCGCAGTAAAATTAGGTGCACTCTCGCAGTTTTGATACAAAATGAAGATACTGCTTTAATGCACATTAATGAGCCAAGATGTTATGACACAGCCCTTTGCGAGGCTGAATGCTTCCTGGTGGTGTTGAGGGCACGTAACACAGCAAGGAAAGAATGCAAGCGAAAGAGAGACCAATGGGCATTCATTAAGGCGAAGATATGAGCCATAAATGCTTAATTCCTCTGATATAAGTGGTTTTGATAAAAGGCGCATTGTTTTGCGACTGTGGCTGGAAACGAGAATCACTGAAAAGGCGAAGCAAATCATGTGTTGCCGTACTACTGTCATCAGCACGTGTGGAAAGTGGTTGAAGGATGGTGGAACAACGCGTAGGCCGTATGGTACTGGACGTCCACATCTCAGCACAAGATGTAGTGATAGGAGGATCCTCCGCTTTGTAATTAAGGATACGCAGTATCTGTGGCAGATCTGACGACAGAGTACAATGCTAGTGCAGCCTCAAGCGTTACCGTTCAAAGGACATTGTTCAAAATGAAACTCAGTGTCACACGACCACACGTGTCCCTGTGTTGACTAGAGATGGGGGATCCGCTCTTGAACTAATTCATAGAGTTCAATCTTTCAAAGGAGTGAACAATCAGTGATTCAGAAAAAAAGAATGGTAGCTCCAAACTTTTCCCACGGCAGAGAGAGAGAGAGAGAGAGAGAGAGAGAGATGGAGCATATCAGCAGCGCCTCTGCTGGTCAGAGCACAGTGCACGCCACACAACACAGCCAGCGCCGGCCTCTGCCCTGCTTCTACCTTGGCTGCCTGCATTGTGCAGTGCCCCATTGGATTTTGTGTTTCACATATGCCGTGCCGTCTCTGTGCGTCGTCTGCCGCGCAGTGTCTGGCGCAGCGTAACTTCACATCGCACTCTGTCGGCGATCGTTTCAGTCGCACATCCTGCCCTCTGGGCAGTTGATGCGAGCAACAGGACAGAGAGCCACCTAGCGGATAACATAGGAACTACTTGCAACAACCTGCTCGCAAGGGAACGGACGATTTGTCTCGGAGCGGGTGAGTTCACCGCTCCCCCCACCCTCGGAACTCGCCCACTCAACGCTCACCCCACTGTTTCGACTCTAGCCAGAGCGTTGAGCAAAGCGACTCAGGTGTCACTGTGGTCTCTGCGGTCTCAGCTCACGCAGTAATACAGCTCGCAGCTCGACCTGCTCGACTCAGCGCCTCTGCATCGGAGTTTGTCCCTACTGGATATTGTTCTTCGTAGTAATACCGCTATGTATATTACATTATTATGTTATGTATACATCAATGGTTTTATTTTATTTTTATTTGTTTAAACTGATTAGATTAGGTTCCTGATGACTCCTCTTACTATAGGATTTTTATTATGGACACTCGAATTTACGCTTTAATTACGAGCGAACCGATAAACGTATCGCAAAATGTGATACACCAATATTTTCCTTGTTTTATTCTGCGTAAGGCTATATGCAGCACTTTCGTTTTACAGTCAAATTTATATTTTTTTTCTTATTCTGGTACGGATTTTGCGATTTTAGGCGTCTTCGGAAGGAAACGTTCACTTTAAAAATATATGGCTTGCGATGTATTTGTATGAGGTTAATGAAATTTTAATACATTATAGCCAAATATATTGTTAATGTAAATCTCAAGTTACAACATTTTCCGATCACCCAAAAAACCACGATAGTGCAAAATAAATCAATAATCAAAAACTTTGTCATATCGTGGAAATTTCAATAAACAATACAAAATTCTTACTCATTATCTGTGTTACTTCGAAATAGGATCAAATAAGATCAAAATACAGGTATAGTACTGGAATAAACCAAGTTTAATGGGCAATGTGCCTTCCATTTATTTTCTATTGTAAAAGAGTGGTGAGTCATGAAAAAGAGCTAATTCATTTCAGGGAGTGAACAGTTCAGATCCAATCTCTGAAAAGAACAGTTTTGCCCATCTCTAGTGTTGACCCAACGACATCGTCAGTTACGATTGCAGTGGGCTTAGCATCACAGAGTTCTCACCTGCATCCATTCATGGTTGAAGCCTTCTCTGATGGCGGCCAGGTAACTCTCCGCTGTACAAGGAAAGAATCGTGCTGCAGTGGTTTGAGGGGCATTCTCGTGAACGCTCACTGATGTATTGTCCAGAAAATGTGCCAGGGCTGCACCCATTGAAAAACGTATCGGGTGCTACCTGCATGCCCACAAAGCACCGGCCAGTAATTTGCAGAAATTTAGTAAACTGTGATTAGGCAACTGGTGCCACATACTTCTGGAAACCTATTAATGGCTTGCAGAATCCATGCAAAGCAGAATCTCTGCTGTACTGTGTTTTAAACGTGGATTAACACGCTACTAAACAGGTGTTCATAATGTTTTGGCTCATCTGTGTATGAGGGACAGCCAAATGAAAACGAGACAGATGGAAAAATAAAAACTGGGCAGGTGTGAGGAGGACTCGTGCACTGAGGGTTCCTTGCTAACTTAATTATGTGTACAGACAATTAATTTATTCCGGAAATACAGAATATCAATAATTTTTGCCTGTTATTGACATTGATAGTGGCAAGGTAGCGTTTCCAGGGACTCCAAGACCTTCGACAATTTCTTAATTCTAAGTCTCAAGTCAGTTAACAAATAAAAAAAGAATATTTTTCAGTGTAATGTAATTAAAAGTTGATAATTTTATGATTTTTTTTCCTTTACTCGTACAGTGAAACTTCTAATCTTAGCAAACTGCATGATTCTACGTCTCGGGGAAGTACCCTACATGTTTTAATGATGCTCGCAAGTGTTGAAACATGTGACATAAATGCCATATCTTTTGACTACACTGACTTTCGAAGCTTCACTTTCATACATCGCCAATGGACAGTAGACTTAAATTTGTCGTAAGTTTCAACTTCATACGTATATCAATTCCAGAGAAAAAATGTTTTGAAAATGCGGAGGGACAGGCCATCAACAAAGTGATCCTAGAAGGCTGGGCCGGCCAGAGTGTGCCAAAATTCGTAGGTGCAGCGTATGCGGGCCGTGGGCGGGCCGAGGCTCAGCCTGTCACTCGGCTTTGCTCGGGTCTTCTCGGAATTTCCCGTAAATGCGCGACATTTCATTCAGCATTTGGGTGCGGCGCTTTTCAGTCGGCACTACTCTCCGAGATAGGAAGAATCGTGCTGTCAGCGCTATTTAAGCTTTGCTATTTTTTCTCGGTATGAAAGAAGTTCACAGGTCCACAAAAAGAGGGAGGCTAGCAATGGATCGTCGCAATCCTTTAAAAAGAATAGGAATGACAGAACAGACGAATGAGAAATCTCATTTCGCATAAGCGACAGGTACCACATATTTGCTATGAAATGACATTACAGTACCATGCAGAAGGGCTTTAAAGGTTTAGTTCACAGTGAAGGAGCAAAAAATTACAACGATCGACAGATGGGATTCATTGTTCTATACACCAAAAAACACAGTGCGCTACATTTACAGGCGTGGAGCGCGTGGCGAAATTGGTGATACAAAGATACAATTTCTGAAGTGCCACACATTATTCCATTGTCAGCTCCAACAGTTTCCAAAGTAAGTGAAGGAATAATATGGTGACTTCATACATTACTGCAAAAGATTCTTTGGTTAAGTCAAATGGCTTGCCCGGAACGATTTTTCGATTTAAAACTCGCTATTGTTCAATTTACGAAGGAAAACGAGTGCAGGAACGAAAATTAGAATATTCGGAATGGAATGCAGGCTTCGCATTTTAAATGGACTTGCCTGCACACTGCCCACAGTAAGACATTGCAAGGTAACTTCTTTCTGGTTTGATGGGGATGCATTTAACCAGAAAATTGCAGTGTAGAAAGGACACATTCTGACGAAAACAGTCTTATTTCGTAAGCTCACTGGTACTAAAGAATTAATTGTTGCCTTAAAAATATTCAACGTTTGTTTTATACAGATTTTGAGGACACTGTCAATCCTACATCTGCTTCCAAGCTATTTCAAGACCGTTTGCCTTTACAGTGGGAAGTGCCTGTGCATGTGCTAGTGTAACTGATTGACCTGTAGAGTAATTCCATTTTTAACGGCAAACCTGTTCCGTTAAGACGGTGTCCAGGACGTCTACATTGCTTTCCTCATGTAGAGTTTCCAAGTCTCCATAGTGACACCGAAAAAGTGCTACGATATTTTGATCGATATATTTGTGTTGAAGTCCGTTTTTCCATTATGAAACTAAGTAAGTCACGGTTGCATAACAACTTGAGTGCGAAAGTCAGTGAAACTGTCTGAGTCTGTCAATATGCCGACAGTTTGTGCTGGATAAAAATTATTTTACGTCTTCAGTCCGCCAAAAATAATTAAATAATACTGAAAATTTGTATTTTTATTAAATATGTTGCTACGAAATGTGAAATATAAAATCATGTAGTATGCAGTGCTGCTGCACTGCCATTTAAGTGCGGCGAGTTCGTAGTTTTCCCCTCCTTTGCCTCCTAGCATTCAGACAGCGTGCCATGGCACAGGGGGAAATTGGAAGCGACGCTGAGTGCTTAGGCAGTCGACCCCGGGCATAGCCCGCGAACGGATAGTAAACTATTAATTATTCCATTATTCCAAAAGTAATAGCCATTTGTCCCACTGTGAGACAAGATGGTCAATGCAGTAGCCAACGGAACCAAGATTTTACCCGGGCGTGCACCGTTTCGTCTGTAGCAAATCGACGGCACATGGGTAGAGACGGGGATTTAATGCAGAATGTGAAACGGTATCACAGCAAAACTTTTGCAGCATCGTCGAAACAACCATGCCAACATGTGGGCCCGCACACTACAAACTACAGTAAGGAAATGGCGCATTTTAGTAATTCACTATTTAGGCCGTTTTTTCTACATCTCAGAGTCTGATATGAACCTCGGCATGTACTGTAAAGCATTGCATTATCAAGAATGGCTGTTCCAGGAAAAGTACGTCGCAACTGAACTTACATTATTTAGCCGAATTTCAGACGAACTTTTGCTAGCCACATAGAAACAACGCTGGAGGTCACTTCTCATTTCCATGTCGTCGCCTTAGAATATCCTCATCTTTCTCTGTTCTGCAAGAGATAAGGACGGAATGGATAAAGTAGCGTATCTTATTAAGAGCTTAGTGGAAATTAGTGAAATTTAACAGCTGCCAGCTGCCTTCATCCTTCACAACATGAGGGTGTGCCACTGTCACTGGTACACAGGGCTAGTGGGATACCGGTCGAAGAAAGCCTACCAAGGGATTTCAACCACCTTAAGGACGTACGGTATTCAGGAAGAACAGACACAGAGGAGACAAATCGGATATGCCTTCAGCCAGAAAGTGCAGGCGGAGGAACAGAGCACGACGGGAATGATAAGACAATGGACTGTCTACCGCTCGCAGGCAAAGTATCGAATAAAATTGGTAGAATCCTGGTTCTACGTAGCATTAAATGGGTTTCCTCTCCACCATCGGAAACATGTGCGCTGCTAGTACGGTGAAAGACGACTGGGGCACCGTAAACCAGGTGTTTACCGTATTCCTTGTAAATGCTGCTAGTCAAACATCGGGTAGATCGTGCGGACATCTGCAGAAGAGATACAAGGAACACAGGAGACCACTGAACGTGAGCAACAACAACTCCTGCGGTTGTAGAACATTACATACACTATGTGATCAAAAGTATCCGGACACCTCGTTGAAAATGACTTACAAGCTCCTGGCGCCCTCCATAAGTAACGCTGGAATTGAATATGGTGTTGGCCCACCCTTAGCCTTGATGACAGCTACCACTCTCGGAGGCATACGTTCTATCATGTGCTGGAAGGTTTATTGGGGAAAGCCAGCCCATTCTTCACTGAGTGCTGCACTGAGGAGAGGTATCGATGTCGGTCGGTGAGGCCTGGCACGAAGTCGGCGCTCCAAAACATTCCAAAGGCGTTTTACCGGATTCAGGTCAGGATTCTGTGCTGGCCAGTCCATTACGAGGATGTTATTGTCGTGTAACCACTCCGCCACAGGAAGCGCATTGTGAACAGGAGCTCGATCGTATTGAAAGATGCAATCACCACCCCCGAATTGCTCTTCAACAGTGGGAAGCAAGAAAGTGCTTAAAATATCAGTGTAGGTCTGTGCTGTGATAGTGCCACGCAAAACAACATGAAGTGCTAGCCCGCTCCACGAGAAACACGACCAGAGAGTAAGTAACTCACAGCCTCGAAATTTTACTGTTGGCTCTAAACAAGCTGGCAGACCCGTTCACGCCGGCCGAAGTGGCCGTGCGGTTCTAGGCGCTGCAGTCTGGAACCGCGAGACTGCTACGGTCGCATGTTCGAATCCTGCCTCGGGTATGGATGTGTGTGATGTCTTTAGGTGAGTTAGGTTTAACTAGTTGTAAGTTCTATGGGACTAATGACCTCAGCAGTTGAGTCCCATAGTGCTCAGAGCCATTTTTTTTAGACCCGTTCACCGGGCATTCGACTTACCCACAACCAGCTATCGGATCGCCACGTTGTGTACCGTGATTCGTCACTACACACAACATTTTTCCACTGTTCAATCGTCCAATGTTTACTCTCCTTACACCAAGCGAGGCGTCGTTTAGCATTTACCGGTGTGATGTGTGGCTTATGAGCAGCCGCTGGACCATGAAATCCAAGTTTTCTCTCCTCTCGCCTAACTGTCATAGTACTTTAAGTGGATCAAGATGCATTTTGCACTTCCTGTGTTGTCTGGATAGATGTCTGCCTATTACACATTACGGCCCTCTTCCAATGTCGGCGGTCTCCGTCAGTCAACAGACGACGTCGGCCTGTACGATTTTGTGCTGTACGTGTCCCTTCACGTTTCCGCTTCGCTATCACATCGGAAACAGTGGACCTAGGGATGTTTAGGAGTGTGGAAATCTCGTGTACAGACGTATGACACAAGTGATATCCAATCACTTGACCACGTTCAAAGTCCATGAGTTCTGCGGAGCGCCCTAATCTGCTCTCTCACGATGTCTAATGACTACTGAAGTCGCTGATATGGAGTACCTGGAAGTAAATGGCAGCAACTAATATGAAAAACGTATGTTTTTGTGGTGCCCGGATACTTTTGATCACATAATGTAGCTACAGGGAACTCAGTGAAGTTTGAAGTGTTAAGACTGACGTCGTCGCTTCGGGAATGAGTTCTGATGGAACCTATTGAAGCTCGAGTAGTCGACGGGCTGATCAGCAGAGACTATGGCTACACAATAAGCAAAGCTTGGGACCAAGCGCTCAGCCGCCTAAACTCACAACGTCGGCAGAGAGCCACATCCGCGTCCAATGGAGGCAACAGATTCACAGAGGGTCTGCGGTTCGCGTCCAGAATTCGGGGATGACACTCCCTCCACTCCAACCGATACGTCTCGCGACCATGTGATGGAGTAAAGGGCCTAGGGCGTTCACAGTGTAAAGGAGGTGAGGTATAGCGAAGACGCTCATTCGACAGGTATCACCTGAGGATGATGGCAACGAACGCTCTCGAAATATCGTGTTAAGTAGACGATTGCAAACTGTTGGACAACAGAGAATAGTGCGAACACATTATTCGACGAAAGCACAAAATTATACACAAGAATAATAAGTCCAGTCGCGATCTACTTTTCGATATTTTTTGGTGTTGACCGAGCTACTAGACTCCACCAGTGGGGTTTCTGTGTTGAAATCTGGGTAAAGGCGGTGCTTTTTCGTCGTTCCAGTCCCTCCAGGAAAGCCCTAGTTCTACTCTGTATGCTGTCAAAATGACTACCAGGGACCTTTTCTGGCGGTAAAGGGCGCCCCGGGGCAGGAACTTATCCCCTTTCCCTTCCCCTCCCCTCTTAGTGTAGCAGCGGATAGAAGGGCTACGCTCTACCGGCAGTCATGCCTATAGTCCGGTAGCTGCCTTGCGAAACAGACTTTACCTTTACGATGTACAGCGTAGTCAGAAACAGTGTGAATGGCTTGTAAAGGTGTTGCATGATAGGTTGTGCTGAGAAATAATTGTTAAGAAAAAAAATCGATATATTGCGTGATTTCCTAGTTATTTAAAACTGAAGTTATCCCATCAGGTCATCACGCGATCAAATTTAACTTGCTGCAGGAGGTATCTCCAACGTCTTCTTGGTTTTGTTTCCTGAAATCATACAAACGTGGCTCCAAATCAAATACATTTTACCTGGAAATGAAACGAGCATTTCAGCAAGTGGTAACTCACAGACACACAAATTTGTGCATTACCGCAATTTAACGAGTGCATGTACTTGAATTGGCGCGCGCGAATACCTTATTGGCTAACTTCAATGCTAAATAAATCGGACACGGCGCTACGTATCGATTTTTTCCTTAACAATTATTTCTCCGCTGCAATGCACTTACAGACTTTTCAGATTGTTTCTGACGACCCTGTATATACGTAGGGACTTCAAAAAGTAAATCACGTGTGTCGTCCGACGCGAAGATTATTGCACAACACTAGCGAACATGCTGAGAACTTCCTGCACAGACAGTTCTGCTGTGGCACGGATAACAGGTGCATCAAAGCATGCGACTGAAATGGCGCAGCAACTGGAGACGTACTCCAAAGCTGAAGTACGCGGGATAGTATAATTCTAAACTGGACACAGATTAACAATGAATTTCTAGAGTTATACGGACCTAACACAGTGTTGCGTCCACCCGTAGTGGAATGGTGTGAAAGATTTGAATAAGGCCGCACAGATGTTGATGATGCTAATCTGGAAATCAAGATCTTGCACCATGCGATTTCCATCTTTTCGGCAAGCTTATGGAACATCTGGAAAAGAGAGATCGTTCAGTGACGGGAACGTTCACACAAAGGTTGTCGAAAGGCTCCTTGACCAAGGAGTGTGGATTTCTATCGGCGAGGAATTAAACGATTGGTAAAATTTTCCGACCGTTATTTAAAGACACTTCGTGATTATTTTGAAAAATTTGTAATGATTCAGTCACTCTGAAGCGCAATGCAACGTTCAATAAATGTTACCTGGTGGGTTATAATACCGTAATAGGTAACTGAAGTTACGAAGTCCTGTCGTAGATACAGAGTTTTTCACAATTCCTGTTACCGACTTGTACTGGTTGTAGAGGAGAATTAGTAGACAAAGTTCTGACAAAGAATCCATGTTCAGAAAAGTTACGTCTGAACGTAAGATAAATTTGAAGAACGGCTCTCATTCAAATCTCCCGCTTCGCGGTACGCTGAAAGCGGAGACAATCAGCCCTGACCTGTGTGTCAACAGGACCCCGTAACATCGGTAATGTTTCGTGTACCCGTGGTCGGGTTTCTCCTATGTGACCTGGGACGCCCCCTTCTAAGACGGGAGTCCGCCGCGACCGTCAAGCACGGCACTCAGAGTCACGAAAGATGGCGGTCGAGTTTACGTTTGTTCTGCGCACCTACGTTACGCATTCTGCGACAGCCAATGAGCGTGCAGTAACGTTCTGAGCGCTCTGCTGCGATTGACAGAGGTGATGCGAGTATTAAAGGTGACCGTAACGAGTTGTTTAGCGAATTTCTATTTCATTTGTTGCGAGTTGTCATCACTGATGTTGGTGGTAAGTGATAAATTCTGCATAAACAACCGAGAGACATAATTTGCAGGATATACGTTTCCTTCAAGCGGTAAGCATGCGAATGCGAATATAGCACCTGTCACTTGAAAACGCCAACAATGCAAGAACATTTTCTGACTGGGTTCCTTATCCAAATGTATATACAGTGTTAGGGGTATAAGGGCAGATATTGTGATCATTGATATCTTAATATGTACCCACTGTAATGTGTATGTTGGTTTTTCTCTGCTTTTAACAGTCTACTCACAGACACGTAACGCAATTTACTACCTGTTGTTTTTTCCCGATCGTAACTGCACCATTAAATGGACTGTGCCTATCAGTATAGGCTGATCGTTTTTCGTCCGCGTGTCCACATTTTAACTCCTCACCTGCTGCCCGGGGGAAAATCAGCATTAGGGTCACTAAAAATATCTGCATTTATGCCCATTATACCCTGCGTATTGTATACATGCTGTAAAATGCATACCTTACGAGCCATAAATACTACCTTTCGGTTACTGTAAAACTTATCTCTTCCACTGTAAGCTCTTTGCTTTTCATATTTAGAGAGGTGATAGTATGGACCAAATAAGAAAAAAAAATTATCAAGGGCTCTAAAGCGTATACCTTGAGAGCTATTAGCACTCGTACATCTTGGCTATTACCAAACACGTCTCTTCTACTGAAACAGGGCTCACATCTCTTAAGCTATATGTTTTAGAGTCCATATATGCTAGCCAATATTCTCTTGTCTTATTCCGTACTACCTCCTTCCAAATTATGGAAAGCAAAGAGCTCTCAGCAGAAGAGATATTTTTCACAGTATGTTTAGGTGATGAAGTGTTCATAGCTCTAAAGGAACGTATGCATTTTAGAGCGCATGTTTACTGGACTTTTTTACTTCACGTGATCGATCATGTCACATCGCTGAAAACTGACCATTCCTCCTGGGGCAGCCCATATCCCCCCCCCCCTTACGCCCCCCACGATTTTATACTGAACGCCTACCTTTTTCATCACCGAAGGAGGCAACACTGTACAAAAAAAATTCTTTTGGATTTTAGTGGTCAGATGATCTTCAGTGCCTACATCCTAATTCAAGTGCTATATACAAGGTGTTACAAAAAGGTACGGCCAAACTTTCAGGAAACATTCCTCACACACAAATAAAGAAAAGATGTTATGTGGACATGTGTCCGGAAACGCTTAATTTCCATGTTAGAGCTCATTTTAGTTTCGTCAGTATTTACCGTACTTCCTCGATTCACCGCCAGTTGGCCCAATTGAAGGAAGGTAATGTTGACTTCGGTGCTTGTGTTGACATGCGGCTCATTGCTCTACAGTACTAGCATCAAGCACTTCAGTACGTAGCGTCAACAGGTTAGTGTTCATCACGAACGTGGCTTTGCAGTCAGTGCAGATGCCCATTTGATGTATGGATTAGCACGGGGTAATAGCCGTGGCGCCGTACGTTTGTATCGAGACAGACTTCCAGAACGAAGGTGTCCCGACAGGAAGACGTTCGAAGCAACTGATCGTCGTCTTAGGGAGCACGGAACATTCGAGCCTATGACTCGCGACTGGGGAAGACCTAGAACGACGAGGACACCTGCAATGGACGAGGCAATTCTTCGTGCAGTTGACGATAACCCTAATGTCAGCGTCAGAGAAGTTGCTGCTGTACAAGGTAACGTTAACCACGTCACTGTATGGAGAGTGCTACGGGAGAACCAGTTGCTTCCGTACCATGTACAGCGTGTGCAGGCACTATCAGCAGCTGATTGGCCTCCACGGGTACACTTCTGCGAATGGTTCATCCAACAATGTGTCAATCCTCATTTCAGTGCAAAGTTCTCTTTACGGATGAGGCTTCATACCAACGTGATCAAATTGTAAATTTTCACAATCAACATGTGTGGGCTGACTAGAACCCGCACGTAATTGTGCAATCACGTCATCAACACAGATTTTCTGTGAACGTTTCGGCAGGCATTGTTGGTGATGTCTTGATTGGGCCCCATGTTCTTCCACCTGCGCTCAATGGAGCACGTTATCATGATTTCATACGGGATACTCTACCTGTGCTGTTAGAACATGTGCCTTTACAAGTGCGACACAACATGTGGTTCATGCACGATGGAGCTCCTGCACATTTCAGTCGAAGTGTTCGTACGCTTCTCAACAACAGATTCGGTGACCGATGGATTGGTAGAGACGGACCAATTCCATGGCCTCCACCCTCTCCTGGCTTCAACCCTCTTGACTTTCGTTTATGGGGGCATTTGAAAGCTCTTGTCTACGCAACCCCGGTACCAAATGTAGAGACTCTTCGTGTTCGTATTGTGGACTGCTGTGATACAATACGCCATTCTCCAGGGCTGCATCAGCGCATCAGGGATTCCATGTGACGGAGGGTGGATGCATGTATCCTCGCTAACGAAGGAAATTTTGAACATTTCCTGTAACAAAGTGTTTGAAGTCACGCTGGTACGTTCTGTTGCTGTGTGTTTCCATTCCATGATTAATGTGATTTGAAGAGAAGTAATAAAATGAGCTCTAACATGGAAAGTAAGCGTTTCCGGACACATGTCCACATAAATATTTTCTTTCTTTGTGTGTAAGGAATGTTTCCTGAAAGTTTGGCCGTACATTTTTGTAACACCCTGTATATCGAGAATTTAAGAATAGCTTGACTTACATACTGGCGTTAGGCAGTTGAAAAATATTTTCAGGTTATTTAATATGATGCAGCTGTCCGAGACAAGATTAATTTCCAAATACTATATCCCAGTAACTCACCTGACCCGCCTGGATAAACGTCCGCGTGAGTGCGGCGGATCCAGGATTCGGGGTGGCGAACCTGCCCCGGTTATGATACATCTCGTGAATTAACGACGGGGGCTGGATGTGGCTTTTAAGAGGTTCCTCATATACACCCATTAGAATACCTCCCTGGTACCCAAGTCTCCTCTCACACAGACGCTATGCAAATATTTCGAGAAAGTTGTCGCACTCCAGCGTGAGATTTACTGTAGACGAAGGCACACGGGATACATAGATTCAATCCTGGGGTTAGTGTTGGCGTCATAAAGGGTGTGCCACCACCATCTGTCACTGACATAGCAGCACTGCTTCAACTCGTATAACAATGCCGATCCCGTAGAGAAACGGTGAAGGGTGGCAGCCAATCGACCATTCATCTAATTCGTAAGTAATACATTTCTGTAATTTAGTAATTCTGCGGTTTTATTAAGTTTGGCAGTGTTTTTTTTTGGGTATTTTCTCGTATTTTTCCATTCCAAGCAGGAAGATGACACAGGAACCAGAACTTTAGTGTACTTCATTCTCTTTTCAATTACATTTTATATTCAGCATACTACGAACCTTCGGGCGGCTTCCTCCGTCGGAGGTTCGAGTCCTCCCTCGGGCATGTGTGTGTGTGTTGTTCTTAGCGCAAGTTAGTTTAAGTGAAAGTTAGTAAGTAGTGTGTAAGCCTAGGGACCGATGACATCAACAGTTTGGTCCCATAGGAACTTACCACTAATTTACACTACGTACCTGTACCCATCTGTCCTAAACAGGATTGAATGAATGTGGAAGGAATTACAAACGCATGTAAGTGGGTGAGTTCAGGTGGACATTTTTGGTTTAACTTTGCGGCAGGGCGTGTACACAGAAGCTGACTTCAAGTTTCTAAACTGTCTTGTGGTGTCACCAGCTATGCGTGTCGGTACTTTATCTACAATGGGTTTTTATAAGAGTGTGTGATTGCTTTCTTAGAGCATTATGTGATGGATGCACTCGTTAAAATTTCAGTCACTGAAGCGATGGAAATTATTTTATAACGTCTACACAGGCGTCATATCTCCTATCTTGTAATTGGAGGAGATGCCTCGTACCACAAAATAATTGTTCTTGTTAATTCGTCAGTTCGTCCCCTCTAGGTTTTTCGGCGTCTGTGCTTGGAGGCGAGGCAGGCTGGATTTTCGGCAGAAATTAGTGGGTAGCGGAAGAGCTGAGTTGCAGACGAGTGACGATGCCACTCAGTATAATGTGTCACTGCCCTGTGCACCTAAGCTGTGATTTTGCTCGGTAATTAGTTCCGAGTTTTCTAGTACGGATGTTTGTGTTACTTGAAGTTCAAATGGTTCAAATGGCTCTGAGCACTATGGGACTTAACTTCTAAGGTCATCAGTCCCCTACAACTTAGAACTACTTAAACCTAACTAACCTAAGGACATCACACACATCCATGCCCGAGGCAGGATTCGAACCTGCGACCGTAGCGGTTGCGCGGTTCCAGACTGTAGCGCCTTTAACCGCTTGGCCACCTCGGCCGGCGTTACTTGAAGTCATTTGTTACAAGCACTTTGCGTTTCTCTCGAGTGGCAATTTTGCTATCATTCGACTAAATTCAAATGGGGCAGAATTTGCTTTTTACACGGTCACAACTGACTTCATGCATCACGTTTCTGATTGCGTTTCGTGTTTTCTTTCCACTTTGTCGCATAAGGCGGTTTTTACAATGAGAGATGGGCCCTTTCAAATAGATTGATGAAATGTGTCATCTGTGTGGTATGACGGTGACACTGTATAGACTCTACGATGCTAATTTTGTCTTGCCGAGACTGCACTGAAGCCTTCTGGAAGGAAGATGGGACAAATTATGAATTTTATTTGTTTTAACTTCCTTTATACCTCATTCCATGTTCGACTGCAGTTTGGTGATTACATATGTAATTTACATCGGACACATCACTGTAGCAGGGGCAGGATAAGTGCAGCCCAGGCAATAAAGTCGATTTGTTTCTTTCAGATGTTAACGATAACCTCCCTCCCACAGAAAGAGAACGTTACTTCGAGCCCGACAAAGACGTGCCTTGCGTCAGGAAGACGGCGAACTTCAACGAAAATCCCTCCCGACCCCCATGAAGGAGTAAGTTACTTTGTAAGTGAGAAAGAGGGCTTTGAGTGAGGAAGATGGCAAACTGTGGAAACGCATACGAGAGAACTACTGATATATTTAAAGTGCAACGAAAACTTCACCCCATCATCGACAGACAGAGGCAGTTTTGGTCATGATAAGAAAGTGCAGGACGGAAAAGGGATAGAAAAATGTTTGGCTTATGGCTGGAGTATTTTAAATCCACTGGCCGTCCCACTCCCTCTGCCCTGGACCGTGCACGGTGTTTGTAGAGGCGTTTAGGGCGAGAGAGGCAGACGGATGTAGAGCTGTAAGCCTTGAGACAATTGCGTATTTTAAAATCTAACGAAATTTACCCTCTGCCTGTGGATGCGGGAATTGCACTCTAGAGAGAGTAGGATGGCAAATCACAGAGGAAAGTGTAGTTTTAGCTGAGGATGGAAAAATTAGGATAGGAGACAGAGAGTACGATTGGTCACTTTCATACTGAATGCATTTGGTGTCCCCCCACTTCTAAGGGGCAGGGAATGGTTTCATTTGCGCTAGTGCATCAGGAGGCAAAGTAAGCGTAATAGGGAGCGAATTCTGGCAGCGGTGGGCAGTGGAGATGAGCGTGGTAAGTCGTCAGGTTACTGCGGAAAGAGCTTCTCGAAGCCTTCTGCTGTTCTCTGGAGGTTTGAATTTAGGTCATGTTACGCAGTGTTCCTGCCGCTTTCGTTTTTGCTCTCTTGATCCAGTAAAATCAGGGAAATGTTTGGAGTTATTCTTACATCTTACAATGACTTTGAATTCAAGAACAGTATAATACAGTCTATTTTCACCGCAACTCCATATTCCTTCCTAGCTCTTTTACGCGTGTTCGCAGTAGGGTTCGGTAGTTGGGTGCGAAGCATGTTCAAGTGCTGCTGCATGAAGTGAGAGAAATAGTATTCGTACTTTCTTGTACGTAATGATTTCCGCATTTTCCATATAAGTACATTTCCCATGTCTTCGCAGAGTTGTGTTACGCTACTGCAGTGCCCGTGTTGTTAAGAAGAGCGATGTAATGTTCCTTTGGACATGCATGCATCTCCGAAGGAACAGGCAATGCAGCGACCCGGGCCGTTATGAAGTACATGAAATGTATTCGCTGTTGCGAATACGCGCAACTATCAGTATGCATGCGTGTCCGAAGGAACACCAAGTCTTTCTTCTTAACAACACAGGGACTACAATATCGTATCTATTCACCGATGACACACAACGAATTTTAATTAAAATGTCCTCCCCAGTACGAGAATTACCTAGTGTGTGTGCAAGTACAAGTTGTGACGCAACAACGAACACATATGGAAGTTTGGGACTGATCATGGGTAGTGCACGGATAGCTAAAGTGGTTAAGCGACCACTTGCATGATCCGAAAATTCAGATTTGAGTCCCGATCCGGCACAAATTTTCATTGTGGTCATTCCCTTACACGGCTAACGGTTGCTCGTATTTACAACTGCCAATACATTTCATGTATTGTGTTATGCGGACTACAGCTTAGTGGGTAAAATACTGGTAAGAATTCGTTGTCTCTGTGTGGTTCACGTGTTTTCGGCAGCTTAATCATGTCTCACAAAATAAATCTCACGTGTCACACAGGAAACTCTCCCATCACTGATGCTCAGCGGACGGCGACTCTCGTCCAAACCACCTTCCGGCACCGGCGTGCTAGATTTATGGCTCTGAGCACTATGCGACATAACTTCTGAGGTCATCAGTCCCCTAGAACTTAGAACTACTTAAACCTAACTAACCTAAGGACATCATAGACATCCATGCCCGAGGCAGGATTCGAACCAGCGACCGTAGCGGTCGCGCGGTTCCAAACTTTAGCGCCTAGAACCGCTCGGCCACTCCGGCCGGCCGCGTACTAGAATTAGTTTCTGTTAAGCGATGCTCCATGGTTACTAAGTAGGCCCCATTTTATTGGCCGTTCTTAATTTCTAAACTGCCAGGCATGGAAGCTGTAGTGGAGTGTAGAAGTATAACATTCCGTTTAGTCTACGCCACATCACGATATTTTCAACAAGTTAGATAATTGTAAGTGTGGTATCTCATATTGATACCACCCGATGGGCGTCAAAGTTGCCAATGGTATGTCCAGTTTCCGTCAGACGCCGACAGAGGTCGCGTGGGATCTTGTGGACCCAATTGTGCGCGACCACTGAGCCACGTCTGTAGCGCCTCTGTACCACGAGCGCCCTCTGCTGCCGCCATATACACTACTGGACATTAAAATTGCTACATCAAGAAGAAATGCAGATGATAAACGGGTATTCATTGGACAAATATATTACATTACAATTGATTACATTTTCACGCAGTTTCGGTGCATAGATCCTGAGAAAGCAGTACCTAGAACAACCACCTCTGGCCGTAATAACGGCCTTGATACGCCTGGGCATTGAGTCAAACAGAGCTAGGATGGCGTGTACAGGTACAGCTGCCCATGCAGCTTCAACACGATACCACAGTTCATCAAGAGTAGTGACTGTCGTATTGTGACGAGCCAGTTGCTCGGCCACCATTGACCAGACGTTTTCAATTGGTGAGAGATCAGGAGAATGTGCTGGCCAGGGCAGCAGTCGAATATTTTCTGTATCCATAAAGTACCGTACAGGATCTGTAACATGCGGTCGTGCATTATCCTGCGGAAATGTAGGGTTTCGCAGGGATCGAATGAAGGATAGATCCAGGGGTCGTAACACATCTGAAATGTAACGTCCACTGTTCAAAGTACCGTAAACGCGAACAAGAGGTGACCAAGACATGTAACCAATGGCACCCCATACCATGACGCCGGGTGATACGCCAGTATGGCGATGACGAATACACGCTTCCAATGTGCGTTCATCGCGATGTCGCCAAACACGGATGCGACGATCATGATGCTGTAAACAGAACCTGGATTCATCCGAAAAAATGACGTTTTGCCATTCGTGCACCCAGGTTCGCCGTTGGGTCACCATCGCAGGCGCTCCTGACTGTGATGCAGCGTCAAGGGTAACTGCAGCCATGGTCTCCGAGCCGATAGTCCATGCTGGTGCAAACGTCGTCGAACTGTTCGTGCAGATGGTTGTTGTCTTGCAAACGTCCCCGTCTGTTGACTCAGGGATCGAGACGTGGCTGGACGATCCATTACAGCCATGCGGATGAGATGCCGGTCGTCTCGACTGCTAGTGATACGAGGCCGTTGGGATCCAGCACGGCGTTCCGTATTACCCTCCTGAACCAACCGATTCCAAATTATGCTGACAGTCACTGGATCTCGACCAACGCGAGCAGCAATGTCGCGAAACGATAAACCGCAATCGCGATAAGCTACAATCCGACCTTTATCAAAGTCGGAAACTTGATGGTACGCATTTCTCCTCCTTACACGAGGCATCACAACAACGTTTCACCAGGCAACGCCGGTCAACTGTTGTTTGTGTATAAGAAATCGGTTGGAAACTTTCGTCATGTCAACACGTTGTAGGTGCCGCCACCTGCGCCAACCTCGTGTGAATGCTCTGAAAAGCTAATCATTTGCATATCACAGTATCTTCTTCCTGTCGGTTAAATTTCGCGTCTGTAGCATCTTCGTGGTGTAGCAATTTTAATGGCCAGTAGTTGGCGGCCGCCACTCAGCCTACTTGACTTGGAGACATTTTCCTACGTGACGCTGTGCAGACGCTGCCTATTCGCCGCTGTCTTCCTTTTTCATATAAAGAGCTGGACTGTATTTCTCGCTGCGTTAGTTGTAATGAGCCTTCATTCGTTGGAGAAATACAAGTTAAGTAAATGTTTTGTTTGTTGTGTTATCTACACTCCTGGAAATTGAAATAAGAACACCGTGAATTCATTGTCCCAGGAAGGGGAATCCTTATTGACACATTCCTGGGGTCAGATACATCACATGATCACACTGACAGAACCACAGGCACATAGACACAGGCAACAGAGCATGCACAATGTCGGCACTAGTACAGTGTATATCCACCTTTCGCAGCAATGCAGGCTGCTATTCTCCCATGGAGACGATCGTAGAGATGCTGGATGTACTCCTGTGAAACGGCTTGCCATGCCATTTCCACCTGGCGCCTCAGTTGGACCAGCGTTCATGCTGGACGTGCAGACCGCGTGAGACGACGCTTCATCCAGTCCCAAACATGCTCAATGGGGGACAGATCCGGAGATCTTGCTGGCCAAGGTAGTTGACTTACACCTTCTAGAGCACGTTGGGTGGCACGGGATACATGCGGACGTGCATTGTCCTGTTGGAACAGCAAGTTCCCTTGCCGGTCTAGGAATGGTAGAACGATGGGTTCGATGACGGTTTGGATGTACCGTGCACTATTCAGTGTCCCCTCGACGATCACCAGTGGTGTACGGCCAGTGTAGGAGATCGCTCCCCACACCATGATGCCGGGTGTTGGCCCTGTGTGCCTCGGTCGTATGCAGTCCTGATTATGGCGCTCACCTGAACGGCGCCAAACACGCATACGACCATCATTGGCACGAAGGCAGAAACGACTCTCATCGCTGAAGACGACACGTCTCCATTCGTCCCTCCATTCACGCCTGTCGCGACACCACTGGAGGCGGGCTGCACGATGTTGGGGCGTGAGCGGAAGACGGCCTAACGGTGTGCGGGACCGTAGCCCAGCTTCATGGAGACGGTTGCGAATGGTCCTCGCCGATACCCCAGGAGCAACAGTGTCCCTAATTTGCTGGGAAGTGGCGGTGCGGTCCCCTACGGCACTGCGTAGGATCCTACGGTCTTGGCGTGCATCAGTGCGTCGCTGCGGTCCGGTCCCAGGTCGACGGGCACGTGCACCTTCCGCCGACCACTGGCGACAACATCGATGTACTGTGGAGTCCTCACGCCCCACGTGTTGAGCAATCCTGCGGTACGTCACCCGGCCTCCCGCATGCCCACTATACGCCCTCGCTCAAAGTCCGTCAACTGCACATACGGTTCACGTCCACGCTGTCGCGGCATGCTACCAGTGTTAAAGATTGCGATGGAGCTCCGTATGCCACGGCAAACTGGCTGACACTGACGGCGGCGTTGCACAAATGCTGCGCAGCTAGCGCCATTCGACGGCCAACACCGTGGTTCCTGGTGTGTCCGCTGTGCCGTGCGTGTGATCATTGCTTGTACATCCCTCTCGCAGTGTCCGGAGCAAGTATGGTGGGTCTGACACACCGGTGTCAATGTGTTCTTTTTTCCATTTCCAGGAGTGTATTTCAGTAATCATTTATACTCCTGTCCACCTTTCCTACAATGATAGTTGCCCCAGCACTCTGTAGCCTACCTCTCCTTACAATTGTGTATGAAGTCGTACGTCACAGAAAGACTTACTTCTAGTTAGTTCTCCTACTAACATGACTATTAAAGACAGAAAGATATGCCTTCGCAGAGAAAAGTCAATGGTGGAGAATAAGATAGCTAAGAGTTTCCAATACCTCACATGCGCTGTAATTATTGGAAATATTTACGATGAGAGGTAGTGGCTATTATCACAAAAAAAAATGCATTCAATACTTCATTAACTGACAAATTGAGCCTCATGGGTTAGTCAAGGAAAAAAAAAAGTTTCGTTTCAACATACAGCTTTAGAGAAACGCAATTTTAAACAGCGTAACAAAATTTTCCACAGCGCTTAATACTAATTTCTCCCTCCGTTTACCCCGTCCTCGTTGGCTGAAATCGCATCCTACCTCCTTCGCGCGTTCCAAGAACACCTCCCCCGCGTCTCTAACAATTAAGACCTATTAAAAACTGTGAAATGCTCGCGCTTTCATTCCCGGCCTCCATTAAACGAGCCCCAGGCGGCGGCCACTTGACGCATAAGGCGTGGCTAGGCCGGCGCAAGCAAATTGAGCCAATTATAAAAGCGTCGCGTCCTCCAGCGAGGCGGCCGGGACCCAGCTTCCTAAACACGCCCTCCGGAGGCAGCGCACGTTCCCGCTCCGCAAAAAGACTCCCTCTGGCGCGCCTGCTCTGTCACCAAATTATGCCCCCGCACGCCATCGGCGGCGCATGCGCAATGTGAACCCTGCGCTGACTTTTGAAACTGTTATTCCGACGACATAGGAGATCAAGTCTACTTGAGCCTTTTTCACATGAGTGACTCTGTTGTCCCAGTCGACTACTCCTATAGGTGTAGATCCGAGAAGAAGGAAAGGAAGGTGACTGCCATGTCTCTCTCCACAAAACATTTTGCTAAAAGCGTCTATGCTTTAAAGTACATCTGTTTCAAAATTTTTCCTATATCTTCTTTCTACATCTGCATCTACATCAACATACGTACTCCGCAATTCACCATACGGTGCGTGGCGGAGGGTACCTCGTACCACAACTAGCATATTCTCTCCCTGTTCCACTCCCAAACAGAATGAGGGAAAAATGACTGCCTATATGCCTCTGTACGACCCCTAATCTCTCTTATCTTATCTTTGTGGTCTTTCCGCGAAATATAAGTTGGCGGCGGTAAAATTGTACTGCAGTCAGCCTCAAATGCTGGTTCTCTAAATTTCCTCAGTAGCGATTCACGAAAAGAACGCCTCCTTTCCTCCAGAGACTCCCACCCGAGTTCCTGAAGCATTTCCGTAACACTCGCGTGATGATCAAACCTACCAGTAACAAATCTAGCAGCCCGCGTCTGAATTGCTTCTATATCCTCCCTCAATCCGACCTGACAGGGATTCCAAACGCTCGAGCAGTACTCAAGAATAGGTCGTATTAGTGTTTTATGAGCGGTCTCCTTTACAGATGAACCACACCTTCCCAAAATTCTACCAATGAACCGAAGACGACTGTCCACCTTCCCCACAACTGCCATTACATGCATGTCCCACTTAATATAGCTCTGCAATATTTAATCGACATGACTGTGTCAAGCGCTACACTACTGACGGTGTATTCAAACATTACTGGATTCTTTTCCTATTCATCTGTATCTGCATCTGCATCTGCATTAATTTACATTTATCTATATTTAGAGTTAGCTGCCATTCGTTACACCAGTCACAAGTCCTCTCCAAGTCGTCTTGTATCATCCTACAGTCACTCAACGACAACACCTTCCCGTACACCACAGCATCATCAGCAAACAGCCGCACATTGATATCCACCCCATCCAAAAGATCATTTATGTAGATAGAAAACAACAGCGGACCTACCACACTTCAAATGGTGCAAATGACTCTGAGCACTATGGGACTTAACAGCTATGGTCATCAGTCCCATAGAACTTAGAACTACTTAAACCTAGCTAACCTAAGGACAGCACACAACACCCAGTCATCATGCCACACTTCCCTGGGGCACTCCAGATGATACCCTCACCTCCGATGAACACTCACCATCGAGGACAACGTACTGGGTTCTATTACTTAAGAAGTCTTCGAGCCACTCACATACTTGGGAACCAATCCCATACGTTCGTACCTTAGTTAGGAGTCTGCAGTGGGGCACCGAGTCAAACACTTTCAGGGTGGTCCTTTGATCGTGACCGGGCCAAATATCTTACGAGTATTCAATCTATAGGTTTGCGAGTATTGAAATATGTGACATATATGACCGCATCTTTTCACTGCATCAACTTACAAGCATGAATTATTTACACCGCCAAGGGACCTTAGACCTTAGCACTTGACATAAATTTAAACTTGTTACCTCTACCCGCTCCTGACGAACAGCGGTGTTAAATGATGGACGGGCAGACAGACAGGCAGACAACAAATCACAAAAAAAGTGATAACAGTTTTTTGATTTGCCCTTTACTTGCACTGCTAATTAATTTGGTGGTTTTAAGTCAACGAGAATCACCCTATAGATTTTGATGAGTGAGTTTGGGGGTATCAAAATATGTGACACACATGACAATATCTTTTGAGTGGGATTGACTTACAAGCTTAAATGTTTCGCACCGCCAAGAAACCATAGACCTTAGTCCGTGACATAAATTTCAGCTTGATATGTCAACCCGTTCCTAAGAAAAATGGCTCTTAAAAGTCGGACAGACAGAAAAACAGACAGACAACAGACCGATCCTACAAGGATTCAGTATTTCCGATTGAATTAAGAAATCTTAAAAACAACGGAAAAGCTGACTGTTTTGACAATAGGTGGAAACTACTTACAGCTTTGTTCTCATTTACGCCTCCACTTAGCTGTAATCTGTGTTCAGAGTGTCAGAGATAAGCGAAATACTGACAGTGGTAAGTGCCCCCATTGATTTTATATGTGAAAAATATTATTCTTAGAAGTTAGGCAAAAACTATGTATTGAAGTCAGACTGAAGCGATGAAATAAGTATGAGAGCTATTATTTTAAAGGTCCGATCAGTGTGAAATGGAAACCACACCGACAAAACAAAAAGCTTTGTGTGTAACGTTTAGTTATATCTACCAGCTCTTCACTACGAAGTCGCTGCTTCGTTTTAAACATTTATCGTAGCGTGGTACACACTTCACAGTTCTCTCATCGTAGAAGGAATACTAGCGGAACCAATTAATAAATTCTATGGGATACACCTTCTGTCCACAATCGATCTGCAATATTCCTATTGGCAGGTGAGCTTAATGGAGGATTCACGCCAGTACACCTCGTTATTTTCGGAGGGAGCCCAAACCAGTTTAAGATATGGCCCTTTGGGCTAAATGTGAGCTTCACGGCCTTCATAAGAGCACTAGACACTGTCTTTGCCTTGAACTATTAGACAAAATTACAATGTATGTGGACGAATTTCTAGTAGCCACTGCAACTTGGAAGGAGCTTATTACATTGTTTGAGAAATTCTCAATGAATAAGATCAGTTCCAACTTGGAGAATTCGAAATTTTCGAAGGACGAGGTTAAGTTTGAATGAGACATCATCTTTCTGAGACGAATGGTGCCCGATCCTGTAAAGATCAAAATAATTGAGAATTTCTATACCTTCAACGAAAAAACAATTTAAAGCATTTCTACAGCTGGCTTCCTTTCTAGACGGTTTGTCTCTACCTGGTTGTTTAACAGTCCTGGGCTGCTAAGGATGACTTTAACAAAATGAAACATGCTTTAGTTACTTCAGGAATATTTCACCATGATGAAATGCAGGATTTCTGCATTGCGTTTGATGAATCTTGTTCAGGATTAGGGGTCTGTCTACTTCAGCCGATATAAAAGATGGGGGAGCCTATATGAGAGTGATTAGTTTCCCTAACAGAGGGCTTACTGAATGTGAAAGATCAGATTCCATAACAGAGTTAGAGGACCCAGCCATTGTATGGTCCTTCAAATAACTTAATTTTTATGTATATGTAAAGCAAATAAAAGTCTTCTGTGACCATCAAGCCGTAAATTTCTGCCAAGTTGTAAATTGCTTCATCTGAGATTTGCTCGTTTGGCTCTCTCTTGGCATGTATATAATTATGAAACAGTTCACACTAAAGGCAAGGATAATGTCAGCACAGAAGTATTATCGTGGCTTCCACAGGCAATGTCCAAGTATTCAGTTTAACTGATCAGGTGTCTGATTTTAAAGTATTTCTAATGAGAGACCCCATACATACCGTTATTATCTGCAGATATTCAGGGATGTGGGAGTTTTGCAAGACGCTGATCCGAGTGGTGGAAAGTCAAGCAACTAGTAGCACAAAATCCAAGTCACAAAATAACTTAGTCCTATAAAATACATGATAATGTTCTATTACATCAGTAAACGCCAGACTTGCATGTGTGGTGTGTGTGTATTTCAATAGCATACCAGGGCCATATTGTATGGTACATGCACGTGACTGCTCTGCCTTGTTACCTTCCAAATCTGCATAGATGAGCGTATCAGTTCCTATGCACCTGCGTTGATTGTCAGAAAGGAAAATCCATGATAGTATCAAACAAGATAGATTTACATCCGAATTTGACTTATAAACCAGTGGAAACGGTGTCTGTCGTCGTCGGTGTTGTCTCAGGTTAGAGAGGGTGTAACTTACATTGTGGCCCTATATGATTTATTTTCCAGTTATATATGAATACATGTTACTAAAATTGTAACTGCAGCTCCTATCATCGAAAGAATCAGGGAAGGCTACATTCCTAGATTTCTAAAACCACAAGTTCTACTTTCTGACAATGCCTCAAATTTCACCTGAAAAGCGTGGAAGTCAGCTGTACGAGAACAACAAATTAGGCAAATTTTTATGACTGAATGTTATCCAGAACCAGTTCGCACAAGAAGAGTTTTTAGAGAGTTCAATAGTTTTACAAGGATAAGGATCGCCCACCAATAAACTAAATGGGTGGAATACCTGACCGCATTTGAGCAGACTGTTAACAATTTGTCACATGCATCCAAACACCAACTGAACTCCTGTTTGGAGGTAGCGTAGCTTCTTATTTACTAACCAGTGTCGCAAATGGGATAAATTCATTGGGCTTTCTCGTTAATAGACCGGGAGGGAACTCTACAAAACTTTTAGGAATGATCAAGTTCTCATCGAAACTTTGCAGTGTGACACAGAAACAATGGAAAAAAATAACATGAAACATTAAAAAGATTGAAAAGCACAAAGTCCATTCGTATGACATGAGTTCGCTCAGTGACAATTGGTTGACATCTATTGGTAGCAGATGATGACACAGTCCCCTGTTTCCACATTGCACGGGTTCGATTCCCGGCGGGTCAGGGATTTTCTCTGCCTCGTGATGGCTGGGTGTTGTGTGATGTCCTTAGGTTAGTTAGGTTTAAGTAGTTCTAAGTTCTAGGGGACTTATGACCACAGCAGTTGAGTCCCATAGTGCTCAGAGCCATTTGAACCATTTTTTTTCCACATTGCAAAGCCTTCAGCATACCCAAGAATTTAGAATACAGTCAGCATAGTCAATTAATCACTGATGTCACTTACAAACTTATGACTTGCAGGTTCCTTCTTAATCACAAGTACAAGCAATGAATTCAGTGAAGAAGTTTTGGCACTAGTTATCATTGAATAATGGATGATTGAAATAAGAAAGAGAAATAATGGTCTCATTTGTTTCATATACGATCGATTTGTAAATGAGGTAATGAACAAGCTGTGATCTGAAGACTAGGACCTCAGGACATGAGAGAACCATGCAGCGGTTACAGATTACTATTGCCAGAGGAATACACTGGCTACAGGACACCTCTGCCTAAGTTTTTTGAGAGCTTCAATCTGAATAATAAAATTTTAATTTGTTGCAGTCAATTCTAATGTAAACCACATTTTGAATAAAATGAAAACGGATATTTGTAGAGATTTTATTTTTTATTGCCCAATGAATACATGTTGTAATCATATGTTGTTGTGATCTATAGTCCAAAGACTAGCTTGATGCTGCTTTCTATGGTAATCTTTTCTGTGAAAGCCTCATCATCTCTGTATAATTACTACAACTTACACCCTTCGTAACCTGCTTAACGTAGACACCTCTGTTTTCTGTAAACCCTGTCCTCTACACTCCCTTCTTTACCAACTAGACACTTACTTGATGCCTCAGAATGATACCCATGAACTGATCCATACTTTTGGTTAGGTTGTGCCATGTCCTATTCTCTCCAATTTGATTTAGTATAATCTACATCAGCTATCTGATCTACCTATCTAACCCTCAGCATTCTTCCTTAGGGCTACTTTTCATATACTCCTCTTTTCTTCTTGTTTTATCTTTTTAGTGTGAACATTTCACTTTCTTACTAAGCTACGCTATAGATAAACATCTTCAAAAAGGAATTTTTAAAAAGTACATTCCGATAAGACTTTACATTTTATCATACCAGTGAACACATGCAAAACTTTTGCACTTTTACAGTTTTAAACAATGGCAGTATTTGTAATAATTGCAGTCGTTGGGTTATGGGTGGTTGCAGGAATAATGGGAGAACTTCTTGGAAAATGAAACGAACTATGAATTTGTAAGACATATTTCTATATACAATTTCACGCACATAATTTTGAACAAGATTCAGCTACTGTAAGCATGTTAAGCCGTAGTAGCAATGGTAGTTGAAGTCGAGAATGAAAAATAAGTTTGTAGTTTTGGAAAGTATATTCTTTTGTAAAAGTCATCTTGTATGATGGGAAGAGATAATTAACTACTGCAGTGATCACAGGTGTTTTCTATGATAATGCCGTATACAAATTTTGGAGTTGATAATTACTTTAAAACAAATAAAATGATACTTTTAGTAAGACAATAATTAAAAAGAGTCTGTTATTTGTAATTAATTAGTTAGTTGCATAAACCACAGCCATGAAGCTGGATATCCATGACACCCTTTAGCCTATGACTGTTAAAAGTGTGTATTATATTAAAACTTTCCACAAATAATAAGTTTTAGTGCGAAATCGGTACGCAAAGACAGAAGCCGGGTAGAAGGCCTTTCAAATGATACCTAATTCTTCTTTGTGCAATTACTGTGTGTTGAGAAAAGTGAATGTTGACTTGAGAAATAATGTACTAGGTGGTTATAATTAAAGTGCAGCTATTCATTGAGGTCCAGCGTGGGCTGTAATTAGCGTATTGCAGTGAAGCTTCATAGATAGGTTGATGCGTTAAGGTGGAACCAAATTACATAGGAAAAGAAATAGTTCTTATTATGGCTACCAGGTACAAATGCGACCCTGTGCAGTATCGCATTGACATCTCTGGTGCTCGTACCGAACAAATTGTGTAAGCGGCGGTTAATAATAAATTCAACATTATGACTTTCTCACTTGTTTGACTTTTTCTGTCCACATCCCGTTCCTACAACAATAGATTTGAAAACATTTCTCTACGTCTTTGTTGCTTTCACAATGTCATGTTTGCATCTGGTGGCCCAAATCAGAGCTAATTTTATTAAAACGTAAATCTGTTCCGCTTTAACGTATTGGAATATCTACCAAGTTTCGCTGCCAGACGATACTACAGCCCACGCTAGTTTTCTGTGAGTAGCTGCACTTAAATATAACGAACCGGTATACGATTATCTATAGAGATGTCGATCACTAGTTTGTATCGATACCTGGAGACATGTGTAGATTTCTTTGGGAGGAAAATTTGTGGCTTCTTTGGACGGCCAGCCCGGACTGATTTTCGAATCAGCATTTTAGCAGTGGGGGGCCGTTTCCGCGGCAACGTGAGGTGCGCTTGCTGGCGGAAGCGATCCATTCAGAGTTGTGTGCGGTTGTGGGCTAGTAGTGCGTTAGTTTTCGCTTAGTGGCTATTGACAGAGGTGGTATGTAGTCAACTTCAGTTCGGCGAGTTGCAGGTACCTTAATATTTTCCCGTTTCTTTACGATTTAAATGAGTTAATAGTCTTTTCTTAAAGCTGTCTGACATCGTCTTGGTGATCTCTTTGCGCCGTATGTTGATCTGCTCCCTGAGGCATTGTCTCAACATGCTTGATTTCTCAATTTTCTGAAGACCGGTAGCTTATAGTCAATTTTAGGTCGTAGGGAATCTGATTTAACAAAAGTGACTCAGATTAAATACACAGCACACTTATTTGTATGTGGCTGAAATTTGAAGTTTTAAATTCTCATTCATTTTTACTTTCATATCTTAAGAGGTTGTAATCAGTTTGGGAAAATTAATGTCCAATCATTTCTATGTCTGAAGTAAGCCCTGGTCGGAACTCTTTCTTTATAGTAACGACCATTTTGAAACTGGTATACATTTACTGACATGAGAATATGTAGCATCCATTTAGTGTTCTTACTATGAGGTTCACCTTCAGAATGTGAAACATTACATTCAGAATTTGAGCATCTAACTGATCCATTGCACGCAGGGAGATCAGTTCAGACAAACATTGTCTTTCCAGATAATTACTTTTCAGTACGTTTTGTCGTAGATAGCAGACGGAGTCATCACGTCGGTCGGAAATTATGAACCTTTCTGTGAATTATTCATGCTCGTGCGTATGCGCCAGTGGTTTCCCATAATACAACATATTCCCATCTAAAGCCATGCCAACATTACAGCATTATTAATGGCTGAGCTACGTTTAGATTTTTCGTTTGCTTGGAGATATTAAAATGCTTCAGTTTATAGCCTCGATGAATTCTGCGAATGGATTGTAGATGGTTGCAATGCATTCAGAAAACATGCGAGATTTTTCAGTGTATACAGACGTCGATGAGGACATGTGCTGAAACCTGCCCTCACGCGAATGGTGGCCAAGTGGAACACTTGTAACGTATTTGTCCTGAAGTGCATATCTCAGTTTTGATTCTCAAGGACTATTGTAAAGTGTTGATGTATTCCCTGTCACTCTTAATACAACGTATTGAGGAAAACATTGATTTCCGGATCTACATTTACTAGGACTTTTTACTATTTTCATTATTCTCTACTGGCCCCTTTCATTTGTACCTATACCATTTAAACACTATATATATATATATATATATATATATATATATATATGAAACCATGGACCTTGCCGCTGGTGGGGAGGCTTGCGTGCCTCAGCGATACGGATGGCCGTACCGTAGGTGCAACCACAACGGAGGGGTATCTGTTGAGAGGCCAGACAAACGTATGGTTCCTGAAGAGGGGCAGCAGCCTTTTCAGTGGGTTGCAGGGGCAACAGTCTGGATGATTCACTGATCTGGCCTTGTAACAATAACCAAAACGGCCTTGCTGTGCTGGTACTGTGAACGGCAAGGGGAAACTACAGCCGTAATTTTTCCCGAGGACATGCAGCTTTACTGCATGGTTAAATGATGATGGCGTCCTTTTGGGTTGAATATTCCGGAGGTAAAATAGTCCCCCATTTGGATCTCCGGGCGGGGACTACTCAAGAGGACGTTGTTATCAGGAGAAAGAATACTGGCGTTCTACGGATCGGAGCGTGGATTGTCAGATCCCTTAATCGAGCAGGTAAGTTAGAAAATTTAAAAAGGGAAATGGATAGGTTAAAGTTAGATATAGTGGGAATTAGTGAAGTCCGGTGGCAGGACGAAGAAGACTTCTGGCCAGGTGAATACAGGGTTATAAATACAAAATCAAATATGGGTAATGCAGGAGTCGGTTTAATATTGAATAAAAAAGTAGGAGTGCGGGTAAGCTACTACAAACAGCATAGTGAACGCATTATTGTGGTCAAGATAGACACGAAGCCCACGCCTACTTCAGTAGTACAAGTTTATATGCCAACTAGCTCTGCAGATGATGAAGAAAAAAAGGGAAATGGATAGGTTAAAGTTAGATATAGTGGGAATTAGTGAAGTTCGGTGGCAGGAGGAACAACACTTCTGGTCAGGTGAATACAGGGCTATAAATACAAAATAAAATACGGGTAATGCATGAGTCGGTTTAATAATGAATAAAAAATAGGAGTGCGGGTAAGCTACTACAAACAGCATAGTGAACGCATTATTGTGGCCAAGATAGACACGAAGCCCACGCCTACTTCAGTAGTACAAGTTTATATGCCAACTAGCTCTGCAGATGATGAAGAAATTGATGAAATGTATGATGAGATAAAAGAAATTATTCAGATAGTGAAGGGAGACGAAAATTTAATAGTCATGGGTGACTGGAATTCGAGTGAAGGAAAATGGAGAGAAGGAAACATAGTAGGTGAATATGGATTGGGGGTAAGAAGCGAAAGAGGAAGTCGTCTGTTAGAATTTTGCTCAGAGCATAACTTAATCGTAGCTAACACTTGGTTCAAGAATCATAAAAGAAGGTTATATACATGGAAGAACCCTGGAGATACCAAAAGGTATCAGATAGATTGGTAAGACAGAGATTTAGGAACCAGGTTTTAAATTGTAAGACATTTCCAGGGGCAGATGTGTACTCTGACCACAATCTATTGGTTATGAACTGCAGATTAAAATAGAAGAAACTGCAAAAAAGTGGGAATTTAAGGAGATGGGACCCGGATAAACTGACTAAACCAGAGATTGTGCAGAGTTTCAGGGAGAGCATAAGGCAACAATTGACAGGAATGGGGGAAAGAAATACAGTAGAAGAAGAATGGGCAGCTTCGAGAAATGAAATAGTGAAGGCAGCAGTGGGTCAAATAGGTAAAAAGACGAGGGCTAGTAGAAATCCTTGGGTAAGAGAAGAGATAATGAATTTGATTGATGAAAGGAGAAAATACAAAAATCCAGTAAGTGAAGCAGGCAAAAAGGAATACAAACGTCTCAAAAATGAGATCGACAGGAAGTTCGAAATGGCTAAGCAGGGATGGCTAGAGGACATATGTAAGGATGTAGAGGCTTATCTCACTAGGGGTAAGATAGATACCGCCTACAGGAAAATTAAAGAGACCTTTGGGGAAAAGAGAACCACTTGTATGAATATCAAGAGCTCAGATGGAAACCCAATCCTAACCAAAGAAGGGAAAGCAGAAAGGTGGAAGGAGTATATAGAGGGTCTATACAAGAGCGATGTACTTGAGGACAATATTATAGAAATGGAAGAGAATGTAGATGAAGATGGAATGGGAGATACGATACTGCGGGAAGAGCTTGACAGAGCACTGAAAGACCTGAGTCGAAACAAGGCCCCGGGAGTAGACAACTTTCCATTGGAACTAATGACGGCCTTGGGAGAGCCAGTTCTGACAAAACACTACCATCTGGTGAGCAAGATGTGTGAGACAGGCGAAGTACCCTCGGACTTCAAGAAGAATATAATAATTCCAATCCCAAAGAAAGCAGGTGTTGACAGATGTGAAAATTACAGAACTGTCAGTTTAATAAGTCACAACTGCAAAATACTAACGCGAATTCTTTACAGACGAATGGAAAAACTAGTAGAAGCCGACCTCGCAAAAGATCAGTTTGGATTCCGTAGAAATATTGGAACACTTGAGGCAATACTGACCTTACGACTTATTTTAGAAGAAAGATTAAGGAAAGGCAAACCTACGTTTCTAGCATTTGTAGACTTAGAGAAAGCGTTTGACAATGTTGACTGGAATATTCTCTTTCAAATTCTAAAGGTGGCAGGGGCAAAATACAGGGAGCGAAAGGCTATTTACAATTTGTACAGAAACCAGATGTCAGTTATAAGAGTCGAGGGTCATGAAAGGGAAGCAGTGGTAGGAAAGGGAGTGAGACAGGGTTGTAGCCTCTCCCCAATGCTATTGAATCTGTAAACTGATCAAGCAGTAAAGGAAACAAAAGAAAAATTCGGAGTAGGTATTAAAATCCATGGAGAAGAAATAAAAAATTTAAGGTTCGCTGATGACATTGTAATTTTGTCAGAGACAGCAAAGGAGTTGGAAGAGCAGTTGAACGGAATGGACAGTGTCTTGAAAGGAGGTTATAAGATGAACATCATGAACAAAAGCATAAAGAGGATAATGGAATGTAGTCGAATTAAGTCGGGTGATGCTGAGGGAATTAGATTAGGAAATGAGACACTAAAGTAGTAAAGGGGTTTTGCTATTTGGGGAGGAAAAGAACTGATGATGGTCGAAGTAGAGAGGATATAAAATGTAGACTGGTAATGGCAAGGAAAGCGTTTCTGAAGAAGAAATATTTTCACTGATACTGGCAGTGATGATTGTGGTCATTTGCTATTTGCTGTCCCTGGGATGAATAAATTTCACCAAACCAGCAGAGTGTACTAACCAAATGTGTTTCATACAACCATCCACTGTAAACTGATAGTGATTGTCAACGACGAAATTTTAAGAATGAATATCTGTAAGTGGAGAAAGCTGTTTTACAAGCGAACACTATAACTCGCTTGGCCAATAGAAATGCATACAGAGCAGATGACTGGCAACACACACGGTACATGCATGTTGCAGAGCGCCTATGCGTTGTTACCACTCAGGGGTATAAACAGTACGAAACGACATCTATCTCACCAGCAAGCGTCAGGAAACATTGTGCCTCTAACGTGTATACGTTTTGCCCATGACATGATCTGTCTCCCCATCGACACTGACTCAAGGACTTTGAAATATTTTGAATATTTGCCGTCAAATATGAATCATAATATAATATTCAGCTCGGCCCGAATCATAGAATATTTTTGTAAAAAGTTAGTTTGATGCTTCTCCTCAACTGAAATTCCAGAACGCTATTCTAGAGTGAAGCTACCTCTTCCTGACTTTGCTGTGAATTGGGTAGTGTCCCACACAGATGTGGATAACATTAGCAATTACAGAAGATGAAAAGATATAATTTATGAGTGTATGTAGTACTGTAAAATTACTGCACACAGGGAGTACCTAGCTTTCCAAATTTTGGCTACCAAAAAATGCTTGATTACGATTAGTGTTTCGATTTTGCAATGTTAAGCGTTTACTATCCATTACAACCTTGTTAAAACTGTCAAATACTTGTCGCATTGGCTTTGCTTGTCATTGGAAGAATACATGAATCACAAAAGCTGGTCAAATGCAAAGCATACAGGTCTTACGCAGTATTATCCCAATCACACGAAATCGTTATGTGAACAGAGTATTCCATTACAGCTGAGGACAGAATTCTTCAGATCCTCATAATTTTGTTTTGCTAAACTCTTAAATTTAACTGTCGGTAACACAGCATAATAGGCAAGCAGACACACTGCTCTCAACATATTGCCAACGTACATGTGTTCCAGTTTTACATTACAGGAAAGAAATAATAATGTGCCATCAAGACCAATGTTAAGAGTTAACACATGCAGCAGTGGCCTGTTTTCTCGTACACTATCCGGCACTGTGCCCGTGATTCGAAAATCAGAATGTCATTTCTTCGTCTTGCTTTTCAAATCGTTCTGTGTTAAATGTGCCTTTCTCGTAATTTTATGGATGTAGCTCATGAATGGTTAAGATATAGTTGCTAGTAATGTAGATGGGCAATCATATAGGATTTTGGTATCGAGCTCACTTCTGATGGCATTCAAATTTCTCTGTTCATATCTTCACTCAGTATGTGGAATTTTCTCTGATGTGGATCATCAACCTTCTCATGTACAGTAGAACGACACGTCGGTAAGACCCTATTTTCTCTGGTGCAGAGGTTACTGGGAGGATGGCCCTGTTCCGAGCAACAGCCTGCAGAAAATGGTTCAAATGGCTCTGAGCTCTATGGGACTTAACATCTATGGTCATCAGTCCCCTAGAACTTAGAACTACTTAAACCTAACTAACCTAAGGACATCACACAACACCCAGTCATCACGAGGCAGAGAAAATCCCTGACCCCGCCGGGAATCGAACCCGGGAACCCGGGCGTGCAGCCTGCAAGATATCTGCCAGCCGCGTCCGGTCAGTGGGAGATATGCCTGCTGGTGCTCAGGCGAGCTTGCATACAATATCAAATGGTATCTCTCTAAAGCCGTTGATAGGTGGTTCTGGCCTTCCACTGTAAAACTTCCTGGTATGTTTGCTATCGTTATGCTGTCTTTCTAAGCCAAAATTATAGCCATAAGTACACTTCGAAAATATTCACAGCACTCATTCTGTGTGAACGACACTGTTAGCCTTAACAAAATCTGAAAGACTTCCCATCGCAGAAAACTGGCTGTAGGAACAGAAACTACGGTTCTAATTGGCTGACGCAAGTTACATTACATGATAGGTGACAGGGAACCATTTTCCAGATCTGGGATCGCCAGTTCACTTAGGTCTTTTTGCTGAGCGGTTTTGGAGAAGATTTTGCAAGGACTGTTACGAGGTGAGGAAGATATCTCACAGGCTGCAGTGGGCAGCTGGTTGCTGGGGATCTTGAAAACGCTCCGAGTTATGAGATGGTTGGACTTCGCCGTTCTTGCCATGTCACTTCAGAGTTATACTGTACCGTTTCACCACGTCGGTATCAGCAAGATGATGTTTTCGTCTTCGCTCAGTCAACCCCCTACAATCACTCATAAGTCATTTAATTGATACAGGTACCAACTGTAGGTCTCACGACTATTCTAATGATTTTTCTACTATTTAATTTCAAATTCCGTTCCAGCTGTGTACTCTGTTAACGTCATGGTTATTTGATTCTTTTACTACTACACCTGAAATCATTATTTGTATATCCGTAAATTGTTTTGAAGACACCATTTCAATCGAATTGTCCATTGTGACACTGGTGGCGTCCCTTTTTAATTAGTTACTCAATATACAACGTGTTAAGGAAAGCCATATTTCAATAGCTCTTGTGTTTCCAATCGGTTCTTGAAGATTTATGATTTACCTAGTTTCTTCTTGAATAAAAATAAATGTTACTTGATCCAGGTCTTTCATTTGGTAGTTATTAATTTACCTTACATACTGATTGAGTTCTCTCTAACGATACGGCGGTGGACAAGGACCGTCTGATAATTTCATTTATTTAATTTCAGCATTTTTTCTACACAACAGTCAATATATCCGTGTATCCCACGTCCTTCCAGGGGGTATTTTATCAAGTCTCAGAATAAGATACAATAAATTATCAGAATTTGGTCATTTCCATATCCACAGTGAATTCGTTGAGGTGGTATCTGTGGTCACCGAACACCGACTTCTGCCTAACAGTAAAGGGATTTTAAGCATAACAGTTTAACAAAGAGGTCAGTTCTACGTGGAAGAAAAATTGTCACCACAAGTATGACAGCAAGTAATCACTCCTTTCTTCGAGATGCACGCGGTTTTTAATTACAGTTTGTAGAGCACAGAACCTGATTTTCAGCTGCTTTCCAATTTCATTTTATCCATAGTATTTTAGGCTCTTCGCGGCTAACACATATTTTCTACATCCCTGCACAGTAGATCCAGTGAATGAAGACGGAAGTAAGACTTGAGATGTTACCGTTCGGACACATTAGTCAGCTATTTCTGACACATTGGAATGAAATGGTGCTTACACTATATGCAATTCCATGAGTTGAATGACGAGAACCAAACTATCGGCAGCTGCTAGTGCTGGCTTGTTTCTGCCTTCTTGATAACACCAGACAGAGGAGAAGGACGTTCCGTGTGTCGTTATGTTACCCATAATGACATATTCGGAGACGGGTAATACGGAACCCCTGATCGTATTCCTTTATCATCGATCTCAGAGTTGTAATAAGATATATTTTTTCTGTTGTTTGTCATCAAATATTTAACTGAAACGAAAGCCGCTTGCAAACCTGATATTCGCCTCGATGAAGATGTGGGCACTTCTAAAACCCACACTCTGGCTGATTGGCATAATCAAATCGAACGTCCTGTGTTCTATCTGGTGCAGCTTTCGGCTAGCCAACCTGATATACCGAAAAGTAAGATCAGGCAGCCAATCTAGCAAGTGACTTTGGCCATGGTTCTCGATTTTCGAAGAGTTGCAAAAAGTTCTGTCCTTCAGAGGAAGTTTATGTATCAGTACCACAAGCAACAAAAGAGCCAGTAACTAAACATGCCGTTAGTCGTGTTTTCCATAGATTATTTCAACGATTCTTTTGTCGAAATGATGTGTGACGAGTAAATTTACAGAATATGTAAACCTGATAAATATTATGTATCATGAACAGACAATTATTCAGTCCTGTTCATGCAGCTACACTTGAAAACCTGAAATTTATTTATTTGGATAGTTATTGGTTTTTACAGGCTACCAATTTCTAAATAGCAGTGCTGTGGAATATGAGTTGTCCCGGAGAAATGACTTTAGGTTGTATTGAAAACTTGCTTTCCTACCATACGTTACTGGCAAATGACCAAAACTTTATAGCTACATATAAAACTCCTTTCTGAGCCATTAACAGATTTAATAATGAGTAATAAAGGTCTTCCTATTACTGCGATGGATTCGTTATGACAAATTGTGTTAGTGAATATACGGGGTGCTACCCAAAATATCCGAGAATTTTGTTGTAAAAGTCAGAAAACTATACCTACATTCTAATGTTCTCCGCCATCTTTCAAGTGGTCACCTCGGACATGTATGCAATGATCCTAACGGCGTTCTCATTCTTGGAAGCTCTCCTGCATATCCACAGGGTGAAGGATACCTGTAGGATGTTTACAGTCGAATCAAAACGTCACCATTTAAACGCGATTTTCATTTTCTGGAACTGGCAGAAATCGGCACGGGGAAAATTCTGGGGAGTAGGGAGGGTGGGGTACCACTGATATATATATATATATATATATATATATATATATATTTTTTTTTTTTTTTTTTTTTGGCCAGGAATTCCTTCACAAAGAGCGAGGTGTGCGCGGATGCGTTGTCATGGTGCACCAACCAATCTTTCTTTTTCCACAACCATGGCCATTTTCACCGAACATTTTAACTCAGTCATCTCAAAACCTCGCTGTGAAACTGTCTGTTGACAGTCTGACGACGTGGGACAAACTTCTTATGCACTATTCTCTGAATGTCGGAAAAAATGATCAGCGTTGACATGTTGCTGCTAACTTGTCAAGCTTTTTTCGGCCTTGGAGAAGATCACGTCTAGCATTGTGATGATTACTTCTTCGTTTTAGGGTCATAAACCTAGAACCAAGATTCAGCCCTTGCTATGGCTCTGGATAAGGCTTTGGACACTCTCGAACTCTTTGTTGCAGCTCTGTGCATGTCTGAATACTGAATTTCCGTTGGTCAATGTCGAGAAGGCGAGGGACAAACTTCGCTGAAATTCGTCTCACGTTCAGTTCAACGGCTAGAGTTCGTTGACATATACCGTATGACAGCCCAAGTCTGTTGCAAGCATCATGACTGATTTGACTTCGATCTTCATGAATCACGTCATGCAGTTCCACGATCACTTCCGAGGCTGTGCACGTTGATGGTCGACCAGAATGTTTGTCACCTTCCACAGTGTCTCGGCCTTGCTTGAAGCGCTTGAACCATTCAAATGTTCTTGCTTGACTCAGTGCACTCGCACCAAGTGCCTCTGTCAGCATGTGGCTGGTTTCAGCTGTAATTTTCTTCAACATGAAATAGAATACTATGAAAATCCTCTGTCTGCCACGTTATCCATTTCACAGTTCGCTGAATTACTGAAACCCGTCCTGACACTCACCACTATAATCCAAAACTGGATGTGCCGAAGACGATGCAACTTTGTGCCGTAACTTTGTACCTCAACACCTCTAACGGTGGAATATCCTACTGCTTCTGGTTTGACTGCTACAATGAAATTCTAGGATATTTTGGTAGCATCTCGTATTACCGGTGATGCTGCAGTTTAAATGGCTACTTGCTTGAAGCGATACCTGCATGACGACTACAGGTGAACACCACATATTATTCTTACGGCTCAATTTAGTGCAATCAGTACTTTCTTTCTAAGTGGCGAGTGACAACATAAAATCATTTCGTAAGACATCGCTGAGTGGAAATGTGCAAAATATATCAGGAGGTTGATTCTTTGTTTTCAAGGCTAGATTAAGATAATCTCAGTTATATGCTTCTTCTAGTATGAGTTTTCATCAACTTGTATACCCAAGAATTTGAGGCATTCAGACTTATTAACTCTGTTCATGTGTCACATTAATTGTTGGTATGAATATTTGCTTTGCAGATCTGAATATAGCTCATGTTCTCAAAACATAGGGAGAGTTCATTTTCAGAGAACTTCTTCCCAATTTTTTGAAAAACATCATTAACATTCTCTTCTGTATTTTCTATCTACTTGTATTTATTATAATACCAGTATCATCTGCAAGAATTATTACTTCTGCTTGTTGAATTTTAATTGGAATGTCATTAAAGAACAGAAGTGAATGGTAATTGAAACATGTGGGACTCACCTCAGCCACTAAACCTTTCTACCCTTTCAGCAATGCTCGAATTATACAGCACAACTTTCTGCATTCTGTTTGTTAAGCATGATTCAAAAGAGTTGTGTGCAAAGCCGTTAATTCCAAACAGCGATATTTTCTAAGAGTGTAACAATCATACGCCTTGAACAGATCACGAAGAATACCAACTGCAAATATTTTTTATCTATGTCTTATATTATTCAACGAGAGATTGTTAACAAGGCATTCTCAGTCGTATAACCATTCTGGAATCGTAACTGTGATTCGAATATTTTGGGAAACTATGTTATTAAGGAAATTGGATGATAATTATTTTAGTCTTTCTTGTCAAATTTCTCATGAACAGGTTTAAGAATTGCTTATTTTTATCTGCTTCTAAAATTCCATATGCCAGCGATACATTACATGATGTATATGGTTATGAAATATTAAGTTAGAACTGCTTCTCAGAACTCTGCTTCGAATTCCATCAACACAACACGAACTTTTTTTAAACATTTTTACAATTCTATTAATTTCACTGAAAGATGCTGGTGCTACTTCTGGCTGCTTAAATTTTTATGGAATCTATTATTGTACAGTCCTATGTTTGCTGCTATATCTACAAAGCGATTGTTAAAACTATTCACAACTCATGAAATATCAGTCACAACATTGTCATTTAGTTCAGCTGTTATGGTATCTTGTTCATTGACTAGCTGTCCTGTCTTCTGTTTGATAATAACCCACACGTTTTTCTTATTAAATGCATTTTTCATACCTGTCAGGACATAAATACTCATTTACATTTCAATGACTTTCTTGAGTATATTGCGGTATTTTCTGTAGTAGGCAAATAATGGTGGATCTTGACTCGTTCTCTCTTTTATCTCTTAGGCAACTGAAGCCAGTGGCTAGTGGCTTCAGGTGGCTGAGACTGCAGTCATGTGTGTGTGTGTGTGTGTGTGTGTGTGTGTGTGTGTGTGTGTGTGTGTGTCTGTCTGTCTGTCTGTCTGTCGTCTATTTCTGACGGAGGCGTTATTAGCTGAAAGCTTTGTGAGTCTTTTCGTTGTGCCTACCTGGATGTTCCATTGTTCAATTTAAATGTAAGATATATAAGAGCGAGATTGGATGCCATTAATGACAATTTCCTTAGATATACATAATTAATATAACACCTACTGGGCAGTGTCGCCCAGTGTTGAAACAATAATTCCACCTGTACCCGAACGAAAGTGCAATTTTCTGTTCGAGTGGCAGTGGCTATTTGTTCAGGTTATAGTGAGTCTAGTGTCAGCACAAAAGAGAGAAACGAATTTTGTAATTTCTTAACTAAGAGTGGGAAACTCAAGCCTGCTCTTGTTGTATATTACCATGCATCGGTATCAATAAATACTAATGTTGACAATGGAGTGTCACCTTTTTCAGCGGCATATAATTAATGGAAAACTTGTATTGCAATACAAAATTTAATAAGAATCGTACAATAGCTTACTGGAGGCTAATGTGGACACATAGGAATGCATGAAACGAAAAGTGTGGGTGCGGAACGGAAATATAAGGCTCTCGGTATTGTCCATTTATTCCATTTCCATACGCTTTCACTATCCTCCTGTCATAGTCAAGAAAACGAACCACGCAAAAATCTGAACGACAAAAAATACGTGCAACATCAAACTGTGAAGGACCAAACGAATTTCTCAAAACGACCACTGAAAAACTCGTAGTGATTTTTAATATATCTTATTTTCCAATAAGGATATGAATGCAAAATAAATATGTAAGCGATACAGTGTTTTTTCACATGCTGCGACGTCTGCCTATAATCTAAACTGACTTCTCCGCAGTCGATAATCGGTGGATATCGTCGCGGTCAAAGAGGATTCCGAACATCTATGGAGCAATTTATTCTTCAATTGGCGATGCCACAGGTGAAGGAGGTCTTTAGGTGCAAGTTAAAATTTTTGCCTTGGATGAGAATCGAGTATAAGACCTTCGGCGCATTAACTTAAAACCAATCCGTCTGACCGCACAGTACCGGCTGTAAGCTACATCAGGAAGTCACTATAATAGTAAATTAGATTGCCAGACAAGGATTTTGCCCACCATACACCCGAACACAAATTCACGCGCAGTAGTGCTGCACGTATGTATTTTTGCTCGAACGTCTCAACGAGCATACCATGAGCCCTCTTTAACAGTGACGATATATGGGGCCTTTATACAAAGAAACTGATACGAAGGCGTGCTGAAAAGTAGTGTCTCCGAATCCTTTATGTGAAAACTCTTAAAGCTGTTTAAATGAAACAAACTTTATTAACAGTTGCACGTTTATTCTTTATGTCTAAGTATTTATTTCTCAACATAGTCACCATGGTGACAAACACATTTCTCCGAAAGAGAGACCAGTTTGTAGATACCCTCACTGCAAAATGTTTGACTTCGTTGACGGAGCCACCTCCTCTCCTGTGCGTGCACCGCTTCATTGCTGTCACAGTGAAGTCCTAATAGGTGTGCTTTGATTTTTGAAAACACTTCACGCTCTATCAAACACGCTGAGATTCACTCTACCGTTTCCTCCTTTACGAGCAAAATTCGAACATTACTGATGTCGATACAATCATCACTGTACATAGTTTCTATTCTTCTATGGATTTCACTTACAGGCACGTTTTCTGTGATTAGCAATTCTATTACAGCACTTCGTTTCTCACGCTACTACGTAATTACATTACCCACCGTCATGTGACACGCTAGAATTCGCTGCCCTCTAGGGGCACATTGCTGCACCTTGTGTCAGCGTAGTGAGGTAGTCGGTCGTGTAATATGCATGACATGTAGTATCTCAACCAATGTTGAGAACAGAATAAAGAGGTCGGTGTCGATACTTTTCATCATGCCCTTCTAGTTGAAAATGGTTCAAATGGCTCTGAGCACTATGGGACTTAACTGCTGTGGTCATCAGTCCCCTAGAACTTAGAAATACTTAAACCTAACTAACCTACGGACATCACACACATCCGTGCCCGTGGCAGGATTCGAACCTGCGACCGTAGCAGTCGCGCGGTTCCGGACTGAGCGCCTAGAACCGCGAGACCACCGCGGCCGGCCCCTTCTAGTTGAATCCTAACAAAAATATATCTTGAGCCAAGAGTCATTTAAGTTCTCAGTAGATATTGTTATTCGTCTCGTGGCACAATAAAGGTGTTGTGCATTACAAACTGCTTCCCAGGTGTTACGCAGCACATCTTACGTTTGCTTTCAATAGCAAAGACGCTTTGCGTTCGCTGTATAACCACAACGTCTACAGCAAATGATGAGACTGTATGGTAATGTCCGCAGGCACTCAGCTGATTTTACGAAAGAAGCTGTCTAGGAGTCAGCTAGGAAGCGGGAGCACTCTTATTCTTCTGATCTTATACTGCCAAATATTTACCTTTTACGACCCCTATCGAAAACCACCAAGAAAATCTCTGTCCAAGTGAAAAGGCGCTACAGACTTAGGTTAACGACAAAAAATGGTTCAAATGGATGTGAGCACTATGGGACTTAACTTCTGAGGTCATCAGTGCCCTAGAACTTAGAACTACTTAAACCTAACTAACCTAAGGACATCACACACATCCATACTCGAGGCAGGATTCGAACCTGCCACCGTAGCGGTCACGCGGTTCCAGACAGTAGCGCCTAGAACCGCTCGGCCACCTCAGCCGGTGGTTAACGACATACTTAATGTGAGTTGGTACGCCTGTACAGACGAGGTATTGGAAAGCTATCCGAGAAATATGTATCTGTTTTCATAACAGCCTTACAATAGAAGTTCCTTTTAATGAGACAAAGCATTCGTAAGGTGAGTACAATCAAACCGTAACGAATTAGTTAGATATTACACAATACTGACCTAAAGGTGGTCTGTAGCTTCATGCAATCCTGTGTTATACTCAAGTAACGTTATGGTACTTCAGCAACATTATGGTCCCACAAATCCGTCAGTAAAATTATGTGTTGCCAGAGACCTAAAAATTATTTTAACAGAACCAGAAAAATGTGTACAGTAGCTTGTGTCCAATTCTGAACTGCAATAAGTTTTTCATCTTTAGATCTGTGGAGTGTACAACAAAATGAAAAGCGTCACGTTTTTGGAATCCTGTCATTTTCTCCCATTGCGACGCAGAAGCTGAAAATTTGGCTCGAAGGTGCCTACATTCTTCCTCTGTGATGGCGCAAAAGCGTGGCACCCCGCGCCACCATTCTAGGGTTCGGTGAAGCTTCAAACAGCAAGTGTCGACACGTGGAAAAAATAGGCCAGGGTTCATGCGTTCATGTAAGGTGTATTAATGATGTCACACTGACACCACATTTCAACAAAAATTCTGCCCAACGCCACACTGGACGTGTTACTCTATAGGAAAGTAGCCACACCTCTTCTTACCCATCTCTCACCCCTTCTCCTGACACTTCTGCGATCTAAGTCATAAATGTGACGCCCAGTGCTAAAATAACTTGGTTTTATTGTAAGTGACCAAGGAAAACGTTTCGGACACATCGCAACTCGGAACAGACACAAAAAGGCGTCTGATGGTCTCGCAAATGGCGTTCTGTTTCACATATTTCGCAGTGAAAACGACCATTTCCAGTTCGATACGCAACAGGATGACTTTCTGGATAACCTTTGATTCGGCTGCCATCCCCCAGACAATTAGACACTTCTTTAAGGACATCACGGGCTGCAACCATACTGAACCCGCTTTCATCCCTTTGGAGTGTAATGCGACCGCAAATTTTGCCCTGATATACAGGATGGAAGCACGTGGGTCCATCAAAATAATTCGACAAAATCTGGATGTGTTCCAGAGCACAACAGTGTGTTTATGCTTTTTCATCCCTCTTTCTTTCATCCTCTTTTGTTGCAAGTCCATGGGTTCCGCTAATTTATACCCACTGGCAGGGTAGCCAACCAATCCTTTCGATGCTCTTGGGGTTCCACATGCAGCCAGCAGGCATTAATATCGAAAAGAGTGCTTATAGTGCTGGCACACAGCAATTTATGGATGGGCATCTGTCTATTGCAACATTTTTAAAGCGCCGGAAAAGGTACCTGCATGAGTTTGAGGGTGTTGCTGAACAGGGAATGTTTGCTATTTTATTTGCATATGTGTCAATGGAGCACATTCTTGTGCACACGGTACAGGAGGGCACAAAAAAGATGAAAAAACATAAACACACTTTTCTGCCTCTGATTAATTTCAAATTTCGTCGAATGGTTTTTCATTATCCCTAGTGTTTCCATTCGGTACATCAGAGGAGAAATTATCGTCGTACACTCTAAGGGGGGTGAGATAACGTTCCAATGGGCTGCAGTCCTGTGATGTCTGAGAAAGGTTGAATTTTAAGGGGGAGGGGGTAGAAGGGTGTCAGCGGTGTCAAAGATTGTAAAAAGCATCATGCTTTCTTTGACTGTGAAATGTGAAAAACAGAGCGACCCAAGGAAAGCAGTGATTTCATTCACGCCATTTATGAGATCTCGTGAGGCAATTTTGTGTCTGTTCTGAGCAGCGATGTATTCCAAACGTTTTCCACTGCCGGTCCTCAAAGAAACAGCGTGCTTACAGTACTGGAAATCATAATTCTGACCTCCATTACCGAAGCGTCTGGAGAAGGGGTAACCTGGCTAACAAGAGGTGACAGAAGAGGTAAGAATCTCGTCTTCTGTTATATTCACACCAAAAGGAAACACAACTTCCTCGTTGATTGGTGACCACTTAACCGATGAACTACACAACTGTTGCATCGCCCCCCTCCCCCAACTCTCTCACTCACCCTCTCTCTACCATTCTCCGAATGATGAATGTTGTTGTTGTTGTGGTCTTCAGTCCTGAGACTGGTTTGATGCAGCTCTCCATGCTACTCTATCCTGTGCAAGCTTCTTCATCTCCCAGTACCTACTGCAACCTACATCCTTCTGAATCTGCTTAGTGTATTCATCTCTTGGTCTCCCCCTACGATTTTTACCCTCCACGCTGCCCTCCAATACTAAATCGGTGATCCCTTGATGCCTCAGAACATGTCCCACCAACCGATACCTTCTTCTGGTCAAGTTGTGCCACAAACTTCTCTTCTCCCCAATCCTATTCAATACTTCTTCATTAGTTATGTGATCTACCCATCTAATCTTCAGCATTCTTCTGTAGCACCACATTTCGAAAGCTTGTATTCTCTTCTTGTCCAAACTATTTACCGTCCATGTTTCACTTCCATACATGGCTACACTCCATACAAATGATGAATGATGAATACGTAAGGTAATTCCCAACGTGAAAGATGGGCTTAGTTGTAGTTTCTTTGTGGAATAACCATCCGGTAGCCAAGAAATAAAATTAATAACCCGATGTCACACATTAAGTGGGAATAATTCAGAACATTTCACATAAATGATAAAAAAATCACGCGAATATAATAGGTTAACTTCAAGCCATTGGAGGAAGTAAGACAACTGTAATTACATTGTCGATCATGTTCGGCATGCTAGTCGTGGTCCATTTATACTATCGTCAGGAATAAAAATATTTTCCACCGACAAACCTCCTTGAGCTGCACAGCCTACTCGTCAGTGATGCTGTGCTGGCAAACACCGACTCAGATTAGGGTCACAATACCACATGAACAGACAAGTGGGTTTTATTCCCATGTCTGTAACTAGGGGTTTAAAGCAGAGTTATAAATAATAATGCAGTTCATTGACTGCCACAAGGATACCGTAAATTAAGAACAGAGATGTGGCTGACTCTGCTATTCAGTAAAAACTAGACTCTTCCAGAACAGGCCATGAAGACCCAACGGTGCTGACCGGCCGCCCTGTCATTCTCAGCGCACAGGCGTCACTGGACGCGGATATGGAGGGGCGTGTGGTCAGGACTTTGCTCTCCCGGCCGGATACAAGACCGGAGCCACCTCTTCTCCATCAAGTAGCTCCTCAGTTTGCTTCACATGGGCTGAGTGCACCCGGATTTCCAACAGCGCGCGGCAGACTGGATAGCCCCGTCCGAGAGCGCTTAACTTCGGTGATCTGACGGCGACCGATGTTACCACTGCGGCGAGGCCGTTGTCTTACTTTTCAGTAGCTATCAAAATTATTTTTGTTCTTCTTTTGAGCATATTTCAAACTGACAAGTTGGTTCACTTGAGGTTATTCGCTTTCGTTTTTCACTTTTCGTTACCTGTAGTAATTGCACTGTGAACATTGTGAGTAGAAAAACTGAAGAGATATCCTTCTTGTGCAAAACACTATTTCACCGTTTTTTCCACAGAAACATGTTTCAGCACTTTCTGTGCTATTTTCAGTGATTTTTTTGTTTATTATTTTCTGCAAAATTATTGTCACATATTAATGTCTCGTTTGGATTACATGAACTTTTGGCACAAAATATTTACAAATGTAAAGGGAGCGATTATTAAATGTCAAATGTTTTACATCAGTTGGCAAACAGTAGAGAGCTGAGGGTATTATACGTTCTCATTTACGGTATGTCTAAAGGTTTTGATTTTATAGTAAATTGGGAAATAAAGTGGACTTATGCATTTGCTTACGAACCTCACATGAAGTTATTTGTGGTTTATGCTGCTAGTTTTAAATACTACACAATATTCAGCTTGTCACCTGCAGACAACAAAACATATTTTATTTTTCTGTTTATTTATGAGAATAAATAGAAAAGCAAAAATTGTTCATATTCCGTGACTGCCTTTTCTAGAGCTGTTCAATTTTCTTCTAGACAACCGCCAGATGTGTATTCATTATCTCAGTCTAAAATCCAAACGCAATTCATTATTCCTCAGTTTTCCAACTTGTTTCCACAGTGAATCTTTCTGATGAATTTCTTAAACTTCAGTTGTAACTATTGTAAATCTTATGCAACAAGATATCAGTCACCACAGTAAAGTAACACGCTGGTCGCTTCGGAGCGTTGATATGACAGTCGTGTGGCTGCATAACGACTTAACTCATTGTGCCGTGCGCCCGCCTCGCGTTAAATTCGCGTAATTCCTGTGGATTTGGAATCCCTCTGGCCGCAAGAGCGCATGGAACGTTACCATCACCGATAGAGGGCAGGTCGGACGAGAAGGTAGTTCAGGGCTGCGGCGACCTACAGAAAAGGTGAGTGTGATGAGCGGCGAGGAACGCAAGTGTAGCGGCGTGTTGTTGTGGCCAAGCGTCTGCCGTGTCCCATTGGCAAGAGTGGTGCCTTTGCTCACTGCGGCTTTGGCGGGGCCTAATGTTGGTCGCAGCTGTGAACACTGCGTGTCCTCTGCTATTGAAGTTGCAAGCAGATTGTGTCGATGGTGGTGCCGGGTTGGAGGCCGGTCTGACGTTCGCAAGTACAAGACGCGATGGCGTCTGCTAGATGATACCTGTGGGTTTCCGACTGCCAGTTGTCATCGTTACATCCTTCTCTCGGCGCTCTCTAAGCAAGCGTTTGTTAATGGGCCCTGGATTTTACGAGAAATCACGGTGAGCATCCGATTAGTCGGCACGTCACTTGGTGTCGCATGGTGGCTACTTTGACTCCGTATCCTGCTTGCCCGGTGTCATTTATGAAGGTTTTTCCTGGCACTACTTGAGTTCAGTTCTGTTAATGTGTGTGAAGTTGTGGCTGTCCCTATTCCAACTGATTTTAGAATCTAAGTGTATAAAGTGCAGATCTAATTCTTCTGATTTATGAATTGTACTTTACAGTCAGTGAAAATCGTTTAATCTATCTACCTTACTTCTGAGGCAATTCTATAGATACCTGTTGGCTAGTGTCACTAGCTCGAGCTGTCTACTAAATTGTTTGCATCTACCAAAAAATAAAAAAACTGAAGGAAAATTATATGCCTCAGTAGTCAAGTCAAAGGTTCCTGCATAACAGCCGGCCGCAGTGGCCGAGCGGTTCTAGGTGCTCAGTCGGGAACCGCGCGGCTGCTTCGGTCGCAGGTTCGAATCCTGCCTCGGGCATGGATGTGCGTGATGTCCTTAGGTTAGTTATGTTTAAGTAGTTCTAAGTTCTAGGGGACTGATGACCACAGATGTTAAGTCCCATAGTGCTCAGAGCCATTTGAACCATTTTTGTTCCTGCATAACGTTCGTACTTTCCTGCATTAACGATTTGTCTCTGTGTTAGAGGATAGGTGATTGTATCTCTTGTTACCTATGGTCTAGTTAAAGATGACTGTGAACCATGACTGAAATTTTTAATGAAGATTTCTAGTACTGTGGTGCCGCCAACCGCCGTCCTATGTTGGTAAAGCATAGTAGAGCAGGAGGAATTATTGCTACTGGTATTGCCTCTGCCACCGCCTCCATCATCATAAATTTGAAATGCATTTGTCAGTCATTTTCGATACTTCGAAGGCAATGGCGCTTTGATAATTACTGGAAATAGCCGATGGTTGATAATTGTGACATATTCATCTGATCATATGTTTTGCTGTTTGTATTTTTACTTCATTCATTATTCTTTGCTAAAAGAAAGTGATTTTATACTACGGTCGTTTTGAGGTGTTTTCTATCAGCTGCGTTATTGAAATTTAGTCTTTTCAGTTCTGGAAGCAATTTGTTAATATTATTCTTGGGTTATTTCTTCTTAAAAATAAATTCATTATTGTTTTTAGAAACGTTAATAAATTAATTATTGCCCAGTACCTTTCCACTCAGCACCAGCTACCTACCGCGTTTCACTCATGACGGTTAAGAGCTGTGTATGTGCCAGTTAGCTTTATGGTAGCGGTATAATATGACAGATGTCTTGGGGAATTTTCACGGACTTGACTAGGGCCAACTCATTTATGTCACTTGGCCATAAACCAGGATGTTTATTTCAACATTCTTGGCTACCAAGTATTGCCATTTTTTTTACATCTGTGTGATGAATATTCTGTGGACATTCCCTGTACTATGAACACCGTATTTACAGGTTTACACACATATGTCCCCGGTATGAAGAACATTTGGAAACCGTGTCGCATCCCAATTTGCCTACTACACCGCAGTAAATCAGTACCAGAACAAACGTTTGGGGCCATTTTCCCAAATGAATGGAACGTAACAATCAACGTTGAACAATTTGCAGTTTGCTATCTCAACTAGATATAGCAATGAGCGGCTCTAGCTGGATAAGAATCACGTGAAGATACTCGTGGGCCTCATTTTTGGCGGACTTTAGCTCATTGTCAAAGCTAGAGATGGTGTGAGGAGGTATAAACATGGCGTTTACTGGCAATGAGTAGTTTTTTATGTTTTGTGCTTATTGTCCACAAAAAAATTGTTTGCAGTATGTTACCGTGACCTTTTCTGAAGCCAGGTTGGTTTTACTCAGGATTTCAGTACACCACATTATTCCCCACACCTTTGACCACAAACACTATTTTTCAACTATGTCCTTTCAACGAGACGGGCTTGCCCCACGCTACTAGATGGGCCTGCATGCCAATATGGCACAGCCCACTGCACGACGTCGGAGCCAACGCCTCACTGCAGCAGTAAGCTCACGACCAGCGTCTTAACGCGCAAGCAATTCCGTGTAGACAGTCCTCGTTGCTCTGTATGGTCTTCCGTTAGGCGGCGAGGAACCTAGCAGGTACATAACTTGGAGCACTCCAACTAGTGGACAAATGTGTCAGCCCTACCAACACAGACGTTCAGTTCTGCAGCGAGGAATTAGACCGTGATCCGTGGATAACATAGAATGAGAGTGTCCGCACGTTCCAACATTGCAGCTGTGTGAGGTCAGCCAGCACGTGGGAGATTCAAATGGCTCTAAACACTATGGGACTTAACATCTGAGGTCATTAGTACCCTAGACTTAGAACTAATTAAACCTAACTAACCCAAGGACGTCACACACATCCATGCCGGAGATAGGATTCGAACCTGCGACCGTAGCAGCAACGCGGTTCCAGACTGAAGCGCCTGGAACAGCTCGGCCACAGTGGCCGGCCTCGTGTGAGACAGGAGAGGTTTGCGCTACCTTATTGCGACGGTGACAGGCGTCTCGTCCAGCGACCCGCCTTACTTTAGTTCACTGCCAGACATTCTGCAAAGGTTTATGAATATATTCGGTATCTGTTTTCCCGCCAGAAGCAGCCCAAACACATCTCTATTCTTGGAAAGCACCTTACGCACTGACGCCATTTTGAAGGCCAAGTACAGCGCCGCAACCACTTAGAACTTTATGGAACTATATGGGTTGGAGCGGGGATATTCCACGGTGTCCCACAAGAAATTCTGAAGATTTTCAACAGAAACAGGCCATAAGAAAAAATGTATTGCAATACTGATTGAATGTTGCGTAAAATGACCTGTGTGCGATGAATGCCAAACAAAATCAGTTTAACTAAAATTAAAATGGGTTCGTGGCGACCATACACCCCGCAGCGGCCTCTTACTTTCACCCTTTGTTCTCAGCCGCTCTCTGCAGATAGCGCGCCCGCTGGCCGCACCTCGCGCCGGCCCCTTGTGGCTACGCGCTGGGCGATAAATTCCGCGGTGACGGAGAGAAATCGCCCCCTCTCGCCATTCACAACTCGTTATCTCCTGTGTGGCTTGTGGCGAAGTGGCTCGCAGCCCAAGGAAAACTGTTATCTCGGCCGAACAGAGTACCACGAAATCGCCGCCGCAGTTGAATCTCACACATGTCCGAACACTCTATCTGACCATCGTATCGAGCACTGCATTGATCACCCTCTGCCAAAGAACCCTCAGTGATTAAACACCTCAAGTTGTTCTCTAGCAACTTGCACTGTGTTGCTTTATTACCTGTGAACATGTGAGAGGAGTTCGATAACCTCTGTGTACTATGTGCGTGGAGTCAATACTTACACAGAAGGGTAACAAGAAACACGAACCCTCTGACGCGATGGAATGAAACTTTTACTCTCCATCAGAGACGTCGTTTCATTGTATGTTGTGCCGCGCGGAGTGGCAGCGCTGTTTGAGGCTTCTTGTAACCGATTACGGGGCCCTTCCCGCCGGAGGTTCGAGTCCTCATCATACGAAGGAGCAGTATTTGCATCAAGGTTCCGCTGCTGACCGTCATACTGTCGTAAAGTTTTAGTCAGTCACGATGGTCCTTGTCCTCATAAGGTCGTAATTCTAAATTTAAAAAAAATGGTTCAAATGGCTCTGAGCACTGTGGGGCTTACCATCGGAGGTCATCAGTCCCCTAGAACTTAGAACTACTTAAACCTAACTGCCCGAGGCAGGATTCGAACCTGCGACCGTAGCAGTCACTCGGTTGCGGACTGAAGCTCCCAGAACCGCTCAGCCACCGCGGCCGGCTTCTAAATTTATTTGGAAAGAAATGAACTAGGGGATGTTTAACATTATTAATCAAGCGTTGAAGATGATTAAAATTTGAAAACCCACAAAGAAACAAGTTAGACAACTCCTGTTTTTTATACGGGCCTGCACAAGGCTCAGGCTTTATTTTTACTAAGCGTTCCGAACGTGGTTCATCTTCATACGCCACCTGAGTCTTTCATCGACACTGCTCGCGTATGCTATCAGTTGTTGTATAGGGAAGGACTGGTAGTACTGTATAGCGAAATGTATCTGACGAGAGCTGCTTCTTATTTCTAGCGTTAACGGAAGCACCTGTAGCATCACTGCAATCTGAATGTCGAGGGCAAGACCGATCACGTAATTTTTAATCAAAACAAAAGTGCATTTCGGAATGGCAACCAGTTATCTGTCCCTAGTGAGTTTTTGGTGCACGAACTTAACTTTGTAGTGTTGTGTTTCATGCAAGTAAATAAGATTACATTTTTATTGTATCTTTAGATACAACTTACACTATTATCAATATTCCAGGCTATAACAAAGTCTACTCCGGTAATACGCATGGGAATTGTGAAAGTACAGAATATTGTGTAATTAATTTCGAGAGATATCCATTTTCAGTCAGATGTTTTCAGTACCCTCGTCGTCTTATATAAATGAGTAATTGTACAATTTATTAGTATTATGATACAGCACAGATCCACATTTTGCTTGAGTACATATATTTGTTTGTGTGGTATTATTATTATCTATGAGGTACTCATTGGACAGCATGCCGCGGCAGGAATTCACTATCAGACGTCTTGGCGACACAAGAAGTACGTCAAGAAGCTTCAAATATGTCACGGATGCTGGAGGAGGACCTCCGAGAAGACAATGTTGTGCATCATAAACAGCGCCTAGAATAATGTTTGCGTAATATCTGCAATCCAGTTCAAAGAGATGGTATTATGTCTCAGACCATGCAATAAATGGATACTACTATTTAATTGTGCGGATAATTTTTTCCAGCATATGGAAGTGTGTAATAACAACAACAATAATCTTATAATAATGAGTATATTTGAAAGAGCCAACGGCCTTGCCGCAATTGTAACATCGGTTCCCGTCAGACCACCTAAGTTAAGCGCTGTCATTCTCGACTAGCAGTTAGATGGGTGACCATCCGGTCTACCGAGCCCTGTTGGTAAGAGGGGTGCACTCTGCCCTTGTGAGGCAAACTGCGGAGCTACTTGACTGAGAAGTAGTGGATCCGGTCTCGTAAACATACGGCCGGGAGACCTGTTTGTTGACCACATGCTCCTCCATATCCGCATTCAGTGATGCCTCTGGGCTGGGGATGACACAACGGTCGGTCGATACCATTGGGTCTTCATGCACTGTTCAGTCGGAGTTTAATTTAGTTTATATCTGGAAGGGGGATACTTCAAGAATAATTCATTTTCGCGATTATGACAACCAGTGGACCCACTCATGTTGCGACCCTGAAGTTCAATACTAATCTTGAATGGTAGATAGAACTGAGAATAAACTACTGTTTCCATTCAGTAACGTATCATAGCATTTTTAGGCTGAAGATATTTCAATACAACCTTCATAATAAAAGCGTAATTTTGAAAAAGCTCACATGTCGTATAGTATCCGACCTTAACCTGTCATACAGCTTCCAAAACAATTGGAGCTCAACAGGAACGTAATTGGCAAGGAACACATCACCAGATAAACGTGATACATATGCAGGCAACTAGAGTAAAAATGGCTGCAGGTGGGTGAATGAGTTACACATCATGCACTACAGATTTAGGTCTGCCGTAGTTTTCCTGTGTATGTGATACGTCCTTTGAATACGCAATTGCCAAGTGGAATTGCCATTTTTGTACATCGATGATAATGTAATTAATGGAATTAATTGTAACCTCATGATGTTGAGATCAATGTCGTAAACGGGTTTGGTAGCTTCGGTTATTATGCACACTGGTTTTCGGAGGAGTTGTCCATGTGAAAGTAATATCAGTACCTAAGAACTTTGGCAAAGAACTCCCGTGAGAGAACACAAGTTCAGGGACGATAACCTATTGATTAGCAAATTCGTTGCGTAAGGAGAATCTTAATCATATGCAGTTGATGTTCTTGAGACGTATTGAGTTTCACCTTTATCTATGGCAATGACGAAATGAATTAAAATTTGTACCATAGCCAGGATTCACAGACGAAGATGCGTTAGCTGTTACGCCCCATTGGCACTGGCCCTTGTACGTCTCCTTCCTCAGTACAAATTCCAAAACTGTGGAGAGAGACTTAATGCGGAATTCCGTGAAGCTGTTGTAGCCATAGTGCCAGTGTGGCGTAACGGCTGGCATACCTGCCTAGCAAGAAGGACACCCGGGTTTGAATCCCGGAGCGGTACAGATTTTATTCATTGCTTGGTCTACATCATGACCATAGAAAGAGAATCATGTAACCATTCACAAAGTCTAAGCTTTATTTTCTTTATGATACTAGGAAGAAACACAGAAACGGCAAACATTGGACTACAAATATTAAATGAATTCATTAGTACTCCTGACATAGGCCATCACAAAAGCATCGATACTCCAAGGAATTAATTCTTTCGCATCCAGGCTCTCCTATCACACCGATGTCCCGAGATTCAATTACGCTCGGAACATGATCACTAAATCACTGACTTACGCTTCAAGTGCCCAGTGGCAGTTGTGGAGGACCTGATGAATATTTACAGTTCAGATGATCAAAAAACCAAGCCATTTTAAAACAATGATTCAGACACTGGATTCAAATGCGATACCAGTATTGAGCCATTCCGCTCTCACAGATCAGACTTTCGTCAGTGTTTCTATGGGACTGTTAGGATGTTCCCGCGAACACATTGTTTTGCAGCTGATCTACGAACTGAATTACAATTACATCGATGACGGGCTAGAAAGCTAGTACACTTTCACATCGTAATATGGCTTCGCCGAAGACACTCTCGAACACTGAGTATGCTGCATAGTCTGAAATAGTGGAAGAGGGAAGAAAGGGTCACGGGTAGGCGGGAAATCCCTACTCCCAGCCACACAGGTCATTGAGTTGCTGCAATGGTGAAAGTTGTAAATTTTTGCCCCACCAGGTCTCGAAGCTGGATGCTCCGCTTCTCTAGAACGGTTGCCTTAATTGTGTCGGCCACCCGGGTACACCTCACATCCGACCCAAATTCTCTAACTATCGCAAGCTGCATTGCAGTGTCCCTCATGCATTACACCTCCTATTTGGAAATTATTTATTCCCATAGTGATTCAAACCTCCGTGTTTCCTTGGTAACATCATAGCGAAATGAAGCTTAGACTTTGGCAATTGTAGCAAGATGCTCCTTCTCCAAGACGTTTGCTGATCATTAGGTACTCATACCTGCATTATTGTTGCATCATTAACAGTGGGCTTTGAAATATAGAAGAAATATTGATACTGTTTCCAATTTACTATGACTGTAAGGTTCCAGTTACTGACCGATGTAAGTTTTAGCCGCGCGGAGTAGCCGTGCGGTCTCAGCCGCGTTGCCACGGTTCGCCACGGTTCGCGCGGCTGCCCCCGTTGGAGGTTCGAGTCCTGCCTTGGACATGGGTGTGTGTATGTTGTCCATAGCATAAGTTACTTTAAGTTTGCTTAAGTAGTGTGTAAGCCTAGGGACCGATGACCTCAGCAGTTTGGTCCCATAGAACTTACGACTAATTTACTATTTCCATAATCTTTGCCGGCCTGAGTGGCCGTGCGGTTCTAGGCGCTACAGTCTGGAACCGAGCGACCGCTACGGTCGCAGGTTCGAATCCTGCCTCGGGCATGGATGTGTGTGATGTCCTTAGGTTAGTTAGGTTTAATTAGTTCTAAGTTCTAGGCGACTGATGACCTCAGAAGTTAAGTCGCATAGTGCTCAGAGCCATTTGAACCATTTGAACCATAATCTTTCGTTGTTGATAGTATCCCCACGCGTACGTTTTTCTGAAAGATAGTACGCATTAACAACATGTCCGAAAGATCCCATAATTTCTTCTTTTCCTTTGGTATGTCTCAAGGATCATTTATTCTACTTGTCGCCAGAGGACGTGTAACGATATATAATTTGTGGATGAATGTTTCGTTGGCTTCTTGACTCGTCGGATCTGTATGTAACCTCAACTTTGCGTTTACATATTTTACGAGGTATATAATCCATGAAACAATTATTCAATACTGGCGAAGAGAGAAACTATGTTTTTATATATAACTCCTGTTAACTACACGCAGCACAAAAGCTTATCCCCCCACGATGACTATAGCAGTGACACTTTTAAACTCGAGAGATAATGAAGTTGTACGTTTTCAGAAAATTTGTCAATCGAAGAACTCAGGTCGATACTGTCGTTGACTGGAGTCCCATGAACTGTGCTTTCCGTTTGACCACAAAAGAGGATGTTCAATACCTTGTTATCAGGTTTCGAACACACTCCATCATTTTACATTTTCGAACGCTTTTTCTATGTCCAATAATGTTATGAACGGGTTCTGATTTTTCTTGAGGCTTGTTTCCGTTACATAGGTCAACACTTATTTTCCTTTTTTTGATTATGACACTTGTGTTATATTAAATTTGTTCGGCTGAATTCAACAATATCAGTGTTTTTGTCTTATCACATTAAGTTTATTATAATTTTAGTATCTGTAACGAAAATAACATTAATACGCAATATTTCCAGTGAAACAGAAGTACAAATATTCATTTAAAAGTAAACTGTCAATTCGAAGTAAATTTTGCATTATTGTACCTTTACAGGTAAGTGTTATGTAGGACATACCAGCAGATGTTACCACTCTTCATTACTGTAGTGTCGCGAAGCAGGTACAAGTGACTCAACCAGTGCTGACCAAGAGTATCTAGAGAAATGTTTCAGGGGATTATATTGTTTCGGTTTATCTGTTGAGCTGTAAGCATTCAAAGGAGAAACTACCTGAATAAAGCAGCTGTATTTTGTTATAATTGTGGACATTGCATGATCGTCGCACAAAGGCGGAACATAACCTCATATGTCAAAAATGTGTACTTTGATTGTTTTGAAGTGAAACTGGGGAAGGAAAATAAATCATTGGCCCCTGATAGAGTGTGTAGTGTTTGTGTTGGGGAAATACGAAAATGGTCAAAGGTAAAATTAAAGGCCCTTGGTTTTTAAGTTCCAATGGTGGGGCCTTCAATGAAGAACCACTTCTGTTGTAACCAGTATTAACACAATAAATAAATAATTCTGCCACCAAGCGTTATGTTTGCACATGAATGTTTTACGAAAATAATTTAAATTGATGGTGGTTATACCAAAGTCCAGAAGTGTAAGTGAAATGTGGAATTCCGGCGGAAGTCGTACGTCCGTTGACATACTAAGCCTAGTGAACGTGTTAAGTCCAAGTTCCAGTATAGCAGCCGCACTGAAAGTCCACAGCGCAGCCACATCAACATCGAGCAGTCGGTACACCAGTCAAAGAGACGAAACAGTCCACCGCAGCGAGTCACTTCCGAGTTGTGGAGCAGAACATAGAACGATGAGAACTGGCTTGTAGACGTCAGTAGCGACGTTAAGCGAGGCTCCAGAGTTAATGGAGCCGGCAGCTGCGTCGATGTTTGTTCTGGGTGGCCAGTCGCTGATTGTTATGGGTGACCAATCGCAGTGGTTTGAAGCGCGCGCGAAGGCGTCCAGCGACGCTAGCAGCGGCGGCGCACGGAGAAGTGCGGCCAACGATGCGTTTCACGGCCGCGCGTAATGGATAGCGCCGCTTCTCGCTGCGGAGCTTTAGTAGTGCTGGATACCGAAACATCGAAGACTATTACTTCCGCATTTACAAAGTAAAAGACTTCAGTATGAAAATATTAAAGAAAGGAATGATTTATCTTGGCACTGAGTCTGCCAGAAGACCTATACCACATGGTCCTGGTGATCCTCCACATATCAGATTCTACGTTCCGAATCAAGTTGTAGATCAGATGAGCCATCTGAAACTTCTGGTTGGGAGATGTACAAGACAAATCGCAACTTTTCACACACGTTGAGCTAAACAATTTGGTCAGAGATTTAAATTTCCAAGAGGATCCTTCAGAACTGTCTTCAAGACTGAAAGAAACCAATTTAGTAGTTCCACTCTGTCCAAATTGGCAGTCATCTGCCCATACTGGCCGTACGAAAATTTCACATAATGAATTTAGCTAACTTCCATCCTTACCAAACTGTCACAAACCCATTTCATTATTAGTAATCTCAATTACCCCAAAGAATACTTGGTAAATATTATTGTTTCAACATTGGAAATGTTTTAACAAGCACTTACTGTAAATCAACGTCTCCAAGACTAGCGAAAATTGAGAGTTGCTCGAAATTGGGTAGAAAATCCGGAGAAATTCTGGTCGTATGTAAAGTACACAAGCGGCAAGACGCAGCTGATACCTTCGCTGCGCAGTGCCGATGGTACTGTTACCGACGACTGTACCGCTAAAGCGGAGTTATTGAACCGCAGTTTTCCGAAATTCCTTCACCAGGGAAGACGAATGGAATATTCCAGAACTGGAAACACCAACAGCTGCTAGCATGAGTTTCTTAGAAGTAGATACCTCAGGGGTTGCGAAGCAACTCAAATCGCTTGATACGGGCAAGTCTTCAGGTCCAGATTGTATTCAGATTAGGTTCATTTCAGATTACGCTGATACAATAGCTCCCTACTTAGCAATCATATACAACCGCTCGCTCACCGATAGATCTGTACCTACAGATTGGAAAATTGCGCAGGTCGCACCAGTGTTTAAGAAGGGTAGTATGGAGTAATCCATCGAACTACAGACCTATATCGTTGACGTCGGTTTGCAGTAGGGTTTTGGAGCATGTACTGTATTCAAACATCATGAAACACCTCGAAGGAAACGATCTATTGTTACGTAATCAGCATGGTTTCAGAAAACATCGTTCTTGTGCAACGCAGCTAGCTCTTTATTCGCACGAAGCAATGGCCGCTATCGACAGGGGATCTCAAGTTGATTCCGTATTTCTAGATTTCCGGAAAGCTTTTGACACCGTTCCTCACAAGCGACTTCTAATCAAACTGTGGGCGTATGGGGTATCGTCTCAGTTGTGCGACTAGATTCATGATTTCCTATCAGGAAGGTCGCAGTTTGTAGTAATAGACGGCAAATCATCGAGTAAAACTGAAGTGATATCAGGTGTTCCCCAGGGAAGCGTCCTGGGAGCTATGCTGTTCCTGATCTATATAAATGACCTGGGTGACAATCTGAGCAGTTCTCTTAGGTTGTTCGCAGATGATGCTGTAATTTACCGTCTAGTAAGGTCATCCGAAGACCACTATCAGTTGCAAAGCGATTTAGAAAAGATTGCTGTCTGGTGTGGCAGGTGGCAGTTGATGCTAAATAACGAGAAGTGTGGGGTGATCCACATGAGTTCCAAAAGAAATCCGTTGGAATTCGATTACTCGATAAATAGTACAATTCTCAAGGCTGTCAATTCAACTAAGTACCTGGGTGTACAGATTACGAACAACTTCAGTTGGAAAGACCACATAGATAATATTGTGCGGAAGGCGAGCCAAAGGTTGCGTTTTATTGGCAGGACACTTAGAAGATGCGACAAGTGCACTAAAGACACAGCTTACGCTACACTCGTTCGTCCTCTGTTAGAATATTGCTGCGCGGTGTGGGATCCTTTCAAGGTGGGATTGACGGAGGACATCGAAAGGGTGCAAAAAAGGGCAGTTCGTTCTGTATTATCACGTAATAGGGGAGAGAATGTGGCAGATATGATACGCGAGTTGGGATGGAAGTCATTAAAGCAAAGACGTTTTTCGTCGCGGCGAGATCTATTTACGAAATTTCGGTCACCAACTTTCTCTTCCGAATGCGAAAACATTTTGTTGTGCCCAACCGACATAGGTAGGAATGATCATCAAAATAAAATAAGGGAAATCAGAGCTCGAACAGAAAGTTTAGGTCTTCTTTTTTCCCGCGCGCTGTTCGGGAGCGGAATGGTAGAGAGATAGTATGATTGTAAATCGATGAACCGTCTGCCAAGCACTTAAATGTGAATTGCAGAGTAATCATGTTGATGTAGATGTAGTGAAATCCGTGCAACAGCAGCAAGGAATATGTCTTATCTTGGCAATGCATTTTTCAGTTTTTTGTGATTTTAGACTCAACTGAGCGAGCCATTTAGTCCATCGTATAAACAACCGAAGACACCAAGATTAAAAAAAAAATTACTGTTTATGTTCTGCTCACATTAAAATAGTTGTATTAATTTATTAACCACATCTAAATCTACTGTTTATGAGCCAAAACACTGATGTAACTGAAATGCGCTCTATTTAAGTTATTAATAATCTTAGCTGTTATCCTCGTTCCCGCAATACACATACAAGTGTAGTATTATGTTACCCTTCACTTCAAGATTTTTCTTTTGTGTGATTCATTGTTTCTGTTAGTCGAAGTGAGTGACCTTTGTATGTGTGCCTCACTTATACAAATAGATACAGATTTAACTCAGGCGTTCATTCAGTATGCCAAGTAATATCATCCTACAGAGTAGAAGAGGGTTTCAGTAAGGACGGATACCGCCTATCATCTGTTCATAGTTAAGTTTGCTTCCGTGTCCAACATTACGCAATATATTATTGTCTGCCCGTTGTTCCACCATTGAAGTCTTCTTCCCGTTGCGATTGAAGAGCTCACACGAATGTGCAAATTTTTACTTTCACATAAGTCTCAGGGGGTGATTTCCACACTTGGTGCACTAGTACACTGTTCCACACCCGCGCATTAGTTATAGTTTCTGACTTAATATTCACACAGACATGGGTAAAGTTTATGCTAGGGAACAAAAATTAGGCCATTATTATAGCAAAATCATTTTTCACGACACAGTTCCATCACTATTTATTGACATCGTCCTTTTCTTTCACACCATGAAATTAGCACTGGTGGGACGGTTTACAGTTTTACTTTAATAATAATTAGCCTCTGAGCCACCAATAGCGGTAATGTAGGCTGCTATAATCGAAAATTACTCCATCAATTCGAACAGAACCACAAGACCCACAGTTTTGGTGCGAAATCACAAATCGTCACATGTTCACTTACGGCGATGTGTTCCTCGTAATTCGTACTCACACAAATAACCGTAGCACTTCCAGTTCACCAAACATATGCTTGCACACTTGCACTATTAAACAATACGTATTGTCGAAATCAATCGGCGCGAAAAATTCCTTCTAAAACGACCACATGGGCCATCCATAAGTGCGGCTCGCTCGCCACCCACTGGCCAACTCCGCTAACGACTGACGAAAGGCCAGGATGGCCGCTCGCTTA